>NW_028320432.1:0-35165 GCF_062004578.1 Staurois parvus
ACGGTTTCAGTCTGGTGTCAGCCTCTCCTCGTGACGGTGTCCGTCTGGTGTCAGCCTCGCTAGTGACGGGGTCGGTCTGGTGTCAGCCTCTCCTCGTGACGGGGTCGGTCTGGTGTCAGCCTCTCCTCGTGACGGGGTCGGTCTGGTGTCAGCCTCTCCTCGTGACGGGGTCGGTCTGGTGTCAGCCTCGCTAGTGACGGTTTCAGTCTGGTGTCAGCCTCGCCTCGTGACGGTGTCGGTCTGGTGTCATGCTCGCTAGTGACGGTGTCGGTCTGGTGTCATCCTCGCCTCGTGACGGGGTCGGTCTGGTGTCAGCCTCTCCTCGTGACGGTGTCGGTCTGGTGTCAGCCTCGCCTCGTGATGGTGTCGGTCTGGTGTCAGCCTCGCTAGTGACGGGGTCGGTCTGGTGTCAGCCTCGCTAGTGACGGTGTCGGTCTGGTGTCAGCCTCGCCTCGTGACGGGGTCGGTCTGGTGTCAGCCTCGCCTCGTGACGGTGTCGGTCTGGTGTTATGCTCGCTAGTGACGGTGTCGGTCTGTTGTCATCCTCGCCTCGTGACGGGGTCGGTCTGGTGTCAGCCTCTCCTCGTGACGGGGTCGGTCTGGTGTCAGCCTCTCCTCGTGACGGTGTCGGTCTGGTGTCAGCCTCTCCTCGTGACGGGGTCCGTCTGGTGTCAGCCTCTCCTCGTGACGGGGTCGGTCTGGTGTCAGCCTCTCCTCGTGACGGGGTCGGTCTGGTGTCAGCCTCGCTAGTGACGGTTTCAGTCTGGTGTCAGCCTCTCCTCGTGACGGTGTCAGTCTGGTGTCAGCCTCGCTAGTGACGGTGTCAGTCTGGTGTCAGCCTCGCTAGTGACGGTTTCAGTCTGGTGTCAGCCTCTCCTCGTGACGGTGTCAGTCTGGTGTCAGCCTCGCTAGTGACGGTTTCAGTCTGGTGTCAACCTCTCCTCGTGACGGGGTCGGTCTGGTGTCAGCCTCGCTAGTGACGGTTTCAGTCTGGTGTCAGCCTCTCCTCGTGACGGTGTCCGTCTGGTGTCAGCCTCGCTAGTGACGGGGTCGGTCTGGTGTCAGCCTCGCTAGTGACGGGGTCGGTCTGGTGTCAGCCTCGCCTCGTGACGGTGTCGGTCTGGTGTCAGCCTCGCCTCGTGACGGTGTCGGTCTGGTGTCATACTCGCTAGTGACGGTGTCGGTCTGGTGTCATCCTCGCCTCGTGACGGGGTCGGTCTGGTGTCAGCCTCGCTAGTGACGGAGTCGGTCTGGTGTCAGCCTCTCCTCGTGACGGTGTCGGTCTGGTGTCAGCCTCTCCTCGTGACGGTGTCGGTCTGGTGTCAGCCTCTCCTCGTGACAGGGTCCGTCTGGTGTCAGCCTCGCTAGTGTCGGTTTCGGTCTGGTGTCAGCCTCTCCTCGTGACGGTGTCAGTCTGGTGTCAGCCTCGCTAGTGACGGTGTCAGTCTGGTGTCAGCCTCGCTAGTGACGGTGTCAGTCTGGTGTCAGCCTCTCCTCGTGACGGTGTCAGTCTGGTGTCAGCCTCTCCTCGTGACGGTGTCAGTCTGGTGTCAGCCTCGCTAGTGACGGTTTCAGTCTGGTGTCAGCCTCTCCTCGTGACGGTGTCCGTCTGGTGTCAGCCTCTCCTCGTGACGGTGTCAGTCTGGTGTCAGCATCGCTAGTGACGGGGTCGGTCTGGTGTATGCCTCTCCTCGTGACGGGGTCGGTCTGGTGTCAGCCTCTCCTCGTGACGGTGTCGGTCTGGTGTCAGCCTCTCCTCGTGACGGGGTCCGTCTGGTGTCAGCCTCTCCTCGTGACGGGGTCGGTCTGGTGTCAGCCTCTCCTCGTGACGGGGTCGGTCTGGTGTCAGCCTCGCTAGTGACGGTTTCAGTCTGGTGTCAGCCTCTCCTCGTGACGGTGTCAGTCTGGTGTCAGCCTCGCTAGTGACGGTTTCAATCTGGTGTCAGCCTCGCTAGTGACGGTTTCAGTCTGGTGTCAGCCTCTCCTCGTGACGGTGTCAGTCTGGTGTCAGCCTCGCTAGTGACGGTTTCAGTCTGGTGTCAGCCTCTCCTCGTGACGGTGTCAGTCTGGTGTCAGCCTCTCCTCGTGACGGTGTCAGTCTGGTGTCAGCCTCGCTAGTGACGGTTTCAGTCTGGTGTCAGCCTCTCCTCGTGACGGTGTCAGTCTGGTGTCAGCCTCGCTAGTGACGGTTTCAGTCTGGTGTCAGCCTCTCCTCGTGACGGTGTCAGTCTGGTGTCAGCCTAGCTAGTGACGGGGTCGGTCTGGTGTCAGCCTCTCCTCGTGACGGGGTCGGTCTGGTGTCAGCCTCTCCTCGTGACGGTGTCAGTCTGGTGTCAGCCTCGCTAGTGACGGTTTCAGTCTGGTGTCAGCCTCTCCTCGTGACGGTGTCCGTCAGGTGTCAGCCTCGCTAGTGACGGGGTCGGTCTGGTGTCAGCCTCTCCTCGTGACGGTGTCCGTCAGGTGTCAGCCTCGCTAGTGACGGTTTCGGTCTGGTGTCAGCCTCTCCTCGTGACGGTGTCAGTCTGGTGTCAGCCTCGCTAGTGACGGTGTCAGTCTGGTGTCAGCCTCGCTAGTGACGGTGTCAGTCTGGTGTCAGCCTCTCCTCGTGACGGTGTCAGTCTGGTGTCAGCCTCTCCTCGTGACGGTGTCAGTCTGGTGTCAGCCTCGCTAGTGACGGTTTCAGTCTGGTGTCAGCCTCTCCTCGTGACGGTGTCCGTCTGGTGTCAGCCTCTCCTCGTGACGGTGTCAGCCTGGTGTCAGCCTCGCTAGTGACGGGGTCGGTCTGGTGTCAGCCTCTCCTCGTGACGGGGTCGGTCTGGTGTCAGCCTCTCCTCGTGACGGTGTCGGTCTGGTGTCAGCCTCTCCTCGTGACGGGGTCCGTCTGGTGTCAGCCTCTCCTCGTGACGGGGTCGGTCTGGTGTCAGCCTCTCCTCGTGACGGGGTCGGTCTGGTGTCAGCCTCGCTAGTGACGGTTTCAGTCTGGTGTCAGCCTCTCCTCGTGACGGTGTCAGTCTGGTGTCAGCCTCGCTAGTGACGGTGTCAGTCTGGTGTCAGCCTCGCTAGTGACGGTTTCAGTCTGGTGTCAGCCTCTCCTCGTGACGGTGTCAGTCTGGTGTCAGCCTCGCTAGTGACGGTTTCAGTCTGGTGTCAGCCTCTCCTCGTGACGGTGTCAGTCTGGTGTCAGCCTCTCCTCGTGACGGTGTCAGTCTGGTGTCAGCCTCGCTAGTGACGGTTTCAGTCTGGTGTCAGCCTCTCCTCGTGACGGTGTCCGTCTGGTGTCAGCCTCGCTAGTGACGGGGTCGGTCTGGTGTCAGCCTCGCTAGTGACGGGGTCGGTCTGGTGTCAGCCTTGCCTCGTGACGGTGTCGGTCTGGTGTCAGCCTCGCCTCGTGACGGTGTCGGTCTGGTGTCATCCTCGCTAGTGACGGTGTCGGTCTGGTGTCATCCTCGCCTCGTGACGGGGTCGGTCTAGTGTCAGCCTCGCTAGTGACGGAGTCGGTCTGGTGTCAGCCTCTCCTCGTGACGGTGTGGGTCTGGTGTCAGCCTCTCCTCGTGACGGTGTCGGTCTGGTGTCAGCCTCTCCTCGTGACAGGTTCCGTCTGGTGTCAGCCTCGCTAGTGACGATTTCGGTCTGGTGTCAGCCTCTCCTCGTGACGGTGTCAGTCTGGTGTCAGCCTCGCTAGTGACGGTGTCAGTCTGGTGTCAGCCTCGCCTCGTGACGGTGTCGGTATGGTGTCATCCTCGCTAGTGACGGTGTCGGTCTGGTGTCATCCTCGCCTCGTGACGGGGTCGGTCTGGTGTCAGCCTCGCTAGTGACGGAGTCGGTCTGGTGTCAGCCTCTCCTCGTGACGGTGTCGGTCTGGTGTCAGCCTCTCCTCGTGACGGTGTCGGTCTGGTGTCAGCCTCTCCTCTTGACAGGGTCCGTCTGGTGTCAGCCTCGCTAGTGACGGTTTCGGTCTGGTGTCAGCCTCTCCTCGTGACGGTGTCAGTCTGGTGTCAGCCTCGCTAGTGACGGTGTCAGTCTGGTGTCAGCCTCGCTAGTGACGGTGTCAGTCTGGTGTCAGCCTCTCCTCGTGACGGTGTCAGTCTGGTGTCAGCCTCTCCTCGTGACGGTGTCAGTCTGGTGTCAGCCTCGCTAGTGACGGTTTCAGTCTGGTGTCAGCCTCTCCTCGTGACGGTGTCCGTCTGGTGTCAGCCTCTCCTCGTGACGGTGTCAGCCTGGTGTCAGCCTCGCTAGTGACGGGGTCGGTCTGGTGTCAGCCTCTCCTCGTGACGGGGTCGGTCTGGTGTCAGCCTCTCCTCGTGACGGTGTCGGTCTGGTGTCAGCCTCTCCTCGTGACGGGGTCCGTCTGGTGTCAGCCTCTCCTCGTGACGGTGTCAGTCTGGTGTCAGCCTCGCTAGTGACGGTGTCAGTCTGGTGTCAGCCTCGCTAGTGACGGTTTCAGTCTGGTGTCAGCCTCTCCTCGTGACGGTGTCAGTCTGGTGTCAGCCTCGCTAGTGACGGTTTCAGTCTGGTGTCAGCCTCTCCTCGTGACGGTGTCAGTCTGGTGTCAGCCTCTCCTCGTGACGGTGTCCGTCTGGTGTCAGCCTCGCTAGTGACGGGGTCGGTCTGGTGTCAGCCTCGCTAGTGACGGGGTTGGTCTGGTGTCAGCCTCGCCTCGTGACGGTGTCGGTCTGGTGTCAGCCTCGCCTCGTGACGGTGTCGGTCTGGTGTCATCCTCGCTAGTGACGGTGTCGGTCTGGTGTCATCCTCGCTAGTGACGGTGTCGGTCTGGTGTCATCCTCGCCTCGTGACGGGGTCGGTCTGGTGTCAGCCTCGCTAGTGACGGAGTCGGTCTGGTGTCAGCCTCTCCTCGTGACGGTGTCGGTCTGGTGTCAGCCTCTCCTCGTGACGGTGTCGGTCTGGTGTCAGCCTCTCCTCGTGACAGGGTCCGTCTGGTGTCAGCCTCGCTAGTGACGGTTTCGGTCTGGTGTCAGCCTCTCCTCGTGACGGTGTCAGTCTGGTGTCAGCCTCTCCTAGTGACGGTGTCAGTCTGGTGTCAGCCTCGCTAGTGACGGTGTCAGTCTGGTGTCAGCCTCTCCTCGTGACGGTGTCAGTCTGGTGTCAGCCTCGCAAGTGACGGTTTCAGTCTGGTGTCAGCCTCTCCTCGTGACGGTGTCCGTCTGGTGTCAGCCTCTCCTCGTGACGGTGTCAGTCTGGTGTCAGCCTCGCTAGTGACGTGGTCGGTCTGGTGTCAGCCTCTCCTCGTGACGGGGTCGGTCTGGTGTCAGCCTCTCCTCGTGACGGTGTCGGTCTGGTGTCAGCCTCTCCTCGTGACGGGGTCCGTCTGGTGTCAGCCTCTCCTCGTGACGGTGTCAGTCTGGTGTCAGCCTTGCTAGTGACGGTTTCAGTCTGGTGTCAGCCTCTCCTCGTGACGGTGTCAGTCTGGTGTCAGCATCTCCTCGTGACGGTGTCAGTCTGGTGTCAGCCTCGCTAGTGACGGTTTCAGTCTGGTGTCAGCCTCTCCTCGTGACGGTGTCCGTCTGGTGTCAGCCTCGCTAGTGACGGGGTCGGTCTGGTGTCAGCCTCGCTAGTGACGGGGTCGGTCTGGTGTCAGCCTCGCCTCGTGACGGTGTCGGTCTGGTGTCAGCCTCGCCTCGTGACGGTGTCGGTCTGGTGTCATCCTCGCTAGTGACGGTGTCGGTCTGGTGTCATCCTCGCCTCGTGACGGGGTCGGTCTGGTGTCAGCCTCGCTAGTGACGGAGTCGGTCTGGTGTCAGCCTCTCCTCGTGACGGTGTCGGTCTGGTGTCAGCCTCTCCTTGTGACGGTGTCGGTCTGGTGTCAGCCTCTCCTCGTGACAGGGTCCGTCTGGTGTCAGCCTCGCTAGTGACGGTTTCGGTCTGGTGTCAGCCTCTCCTCGTGACGGTGTCAGTCTGGTGTCAGCCTCGCTAGTGACGGTGTCAGTCTGGTGTCAGCCTCGCTAGTGACGGTGTCAGTCTGGTGTCAGCCTCTCCTCGTGACGGTGTCAGTCTGGTGTCAGCCTCTCCTCGTGACGGTGTCAGTCTGGTGTCAGCCTCGCTAGTGACGGTTTCAGTCTGGTGTCAGCCTCTCCTCGTGACGGTGTCCGTCTGGTGTCAGCCTCTCCTCGTGACGGTGTCGGTCTGGTGTCAGCCTCGCTACTGACGGGGTCGGTCTGGTGTCAGCCTCTCCTCGTGACGGGGTCGGTCTGGTGTCAGCCTCTCCTCGTGACGGTGTCGGTCTGGTGTCAGCCTCTCCTCGTGACGGGGTCCGTCTGGTGTCAGCCTCTCCTCGTGACGGGGTCGGTCTGGTGTCAGCCTCGCTAGTGACGGTTTCAGTCTGGTGTCAGCCTCTCCTCGTGACGGTGTCAGTCTGGTGTCAGCCTCGCTAGTGACTGTGTCAGTCTGGTGTCAGCCTCGCTAGTGACGGTTTCAGTCTGGTGTCAGCCTCTCCTCGTGACGGTGTCAGTCTGGTGTCAGCCTCGCTAGTGACGGGGTCGGTCTGGTGTCAGCCTCTCCTCGTGACGGGGTCGGTCTGGTGTCAGCCTCTCCTCGTGACGGTGTCAGTCTGGTGTCAGCCTCGCTAGTGACGGTTTCAGTCTGGTGTCAGCCTCTCCTCGTGACGGTGTCCGTCTGGTGTCAGCCTCGCTAGTGACGGGGTCGGTCTGGTGTCAGCCTCGCTATTGACGGGGTCGGTCTGGTGTCAGCCTCGCCTCGTGACGGTGTCGGTCTGGTGTCATCCTCGCTAGTGACGGTGTCGGTCTGGTGTCATCCTCGCCTCGTGACGGGGTCGGTCTGGTGTCAGCCTCGCTAGTGACGGTGTCGGTCTGGTGTCATCCTCGCCTCGTGACGGGGTCGGTCTGGTGTCAGCCTCGCTAGTGACGGAGTCGGTCTGGTGTCAGCCTCTCCTCGTGACGGTGTCGGTCTGGTGTCAGCCTCTCCTTGTGACGGTGTCGGTCTGGTGTCAGCCTCTCCTCGTGACAGGGTCCGTCTGGTGTCAGCCTCGCTAGTGACGGTTTCGGTCTGGTGTCAGCCTCTCCTCGTGACGGTGTCAGTCTGGTGTCAGCCTCGCTAGTGACGGTGTCAGTCTGGTGTCAGCCTCGCTAGTGACGGTGTCAGTCTGGTGTCAGCCTCTCCTCGTGACGGTGTCAGTCTGGTGTCAGCCTCTCCTCGTGACGGTGTCAGTCTGGTGTCAGCCTCGCTAGTGACGGTTTCAGTCTGGTGTCAGCCTCTCCTCGTGACGGTGTCCGTCTGGTGTCAGCCTCTCCTCGTGACGGTGTCGGTCTGGTGTCAGCCTCGCTAGTGACGGGGTCGGTCTGGTGTCAGCCTCTCCTCGTGACGGGGTCGGTCTGGTGTCAGCCTCTCCTCGTGACGGTGTCGGTCTGGTGTCAGCCTCTCCTCGTGACGGGGTCCGTCTGGTGTCAGCCTCTCCTCGTGACGGGGTCGGTCTGGTGTCAGCCTCGCTAGTGACGGTTTCAGTCTGGTGTCAGCCTCTCCTCGTGACGGTGTCAGTCTGGTGTCAGCCTCGCTAGTGACTGTGTCAGTCTGGTGTCAGCCTCGCTAGTGACGGTTTCAGTCTGGTGTCAGCCTCTCCTCGTGACGGTGTCAGTCTGGTGTCAGCCTCGCTAGTGACGGGGTCGGTCTGGTGTCAGCCTCTCCTCGTGACGGGGTCGGTCTGGTGTCAGCCTCTCCTCGTGACGGTGTCAGTCTGGTGTCAGCCTCGCTAGTGACGGTTTCAGTCTGGTGTCAGCCTCTCCTCGTGACGGTGTCCGTCTGGTGTCAGCCTCGCTAGTGACGGGGTCGGTCTGGTGTCAGCCTCGCTATTGACGGGGTCGGTCTGGTGTCAGCCTCGCCTCGTGACGGTGTCGGTATGGTGTCAGCCTCGCCTCGTGACGGTGTCGGTCTGGTGTCATCCTCGCTAGTGACGGTGTCGGTCTGGTGTCATCCTCGCCTCGTGACGGGGTCGGTCTGGTGTCAGCCTCGCTAGTGACGGAGTCGGTCTGGTGTCAGCCTCTCCTCGTGACGGTGTCGGTCTGGTGTCAGCCTCTCCTCGTGACAGGGTCCGTCTGGTGTCAGCCTCGCTAGTGACGGTTTCGGTCTGGTGTCAGCCTCTCCTCGTGACGGTGTCAGTCTGGTGTCAGCCTCGCTAGTGACGGTGTCAGTCTGGTGTCAGCCTCGCTAGTGACGGTGTCAGTCTGGTGTCAGCCTCTCCTCGTGACGGTGTCAGTCTGGTGTCAGCCTCTCCTCGTGACGGTGTCCGTCTGGTGTCAGCCTCTCCTCGTGACGGTGTCAGTCTGGTGTCAGCCTCGCTAGTGACGGTTTCAGTCTGGTGTCAGCCTCTCCTCGTGACGGTGTCCGTCTGGTGTCAGCCTCTCCTCGTGACGGTGTCAGTCTGGTGTCAGCCTCGCTAGTGACGGGGTCGGTCTGGTGTATGCCTCTCCTCGTGACGGGGTCGGTCTGGTGTCAGCCTCTCCTCGTGACGGTGTCGGTCTGGTGTCAGCCTCTCCTCGTGACGGTTTCGGTCTGGTGTCAGCCTCTCCTCGTGACGGGGGTCGGTCTGGTGTCAGCCTCGCTAGTGATGGTTTCGGTCTGGTGTCAGCCTCTCCTCGTGACGGTGTCGGTCTGGTGTCAGCCTCGCTAGTGACGGTGTCAGTCTGGTGTCAGCCTCGCTAGTGACGGTTTCAGTCTGGTGTCAGCCTCTCCTCGTGACGGTGTCAGTCTGGTGTCAGCCTCTCCTCGTGACGGTGTCAGTCTGGTGTCAGCCTCGCTAGTGACGGTTTCAGTCTGGTGTCAGCCTCTCCTCGTGACGGTGTCGGTCTGGTGTCAGCCTCGCTAGTGACGGGGTCGGTCTGGTGTCAGCCTCGCTAGTGACGGTGTCGGTCTGGTGTCAGCCTCGCCTCGTGACGGTGTCGGTCTGGTGTCAGCCTCGCCTCGTGACGGTGTCGGTCTGGTGTCAGCCTCGCCTCGTGACGGTGTCGGTCTGGTGTCAGCCTCGCCTCGTGACGGTGTCGGTCTGGTGTCAGCCTCTCCTCGTGACGGGGTCGGTCTGGTGTCAGCCTCGCTAGTGACGGTTTCAGTCTGGTGTCAGCCTCTCCTCGTGACGGTGTCGGTCTGGTGTCAGCCTCGCTAGTGACGGTGTCAGTTTGGTGTTAGCCTCGCTAGTGACGGTTTCAGTCTGGTGTCAGCCTCTCCTCGTGACGGTGTCAGTCTGGTGTCAGCCTCTCCTCGTGACGGTGTCAGTCTGGTGTCAGCCTCGCTAGTGACGGTATCAGTCTGGTGTCAGCCTCGCCTCGTGACGGTGTCGGTCTGGTGTCAGCCTCGCTAGTGACGGGGTCGGTCTGGTGTCAGCCTCGCTAGTGACGGGGTCGGTCTGGTGTCAGCCTCGCCTCGTGACGGTGTCGGTCTGGTGTCAGCCTCGCCTCGTGACGGTGTCGGTCTGGTGTCAGCCTCGCCTCGTGACGGTGTCGGTCTGGTTTCATCCTCGCTAGTGACGGTGTCGGTCTGGTGTCATCCTCGCCTCGTGACGGGGTCGGTCTGGTATCAGCCTCTCCTCGTGACGGTGTCGGTCTGGTGTCAGCCTCTCCTCGTGACGGGGTTGGTCTGGTGTCAGCCTCTCCTCGTGATGGGGTCGGTCTGGTGTCAGCCTCGCTAGTGACGGTTTCAGTCTGGTGTCAGCCTCTCCTCGTGACGGTGTCAGTCTGGTGTCTGCCTCGCTAGTGACGGGGTCGGTCTGGTGTCAGCCTCTCCTCGTGACGGTGTCGGTCTGGTGTCAGCCTCGCTAGTGACGGTGTCAGTCTGGTGTCAGCCTCGCTAGTGACCGTTTCAGTCTGGTGTCAACCTCTCCTCGTGACGGTGTCAGTCTGGTGTCAGCCTCTCCTCGTGACGGTGTCAGTCTGGTGTCAGCCTCACTAGTGACGGTTTCAGTCTGGTGTCAGCCTCTCCTCGTGACGGTGTCGGTCTGGTGTCAGCCTCTCCTCGTGACGGTGTCAGTCTGGTGTCAGCCTCGCTAGTGACGGTTTCAGTCTGGTGTCAGCCTCTCCTCGTGACGGTGTCGGTCTGGTGTCAGCCTCGCTAGTGACGGGGTCGGTCTGGTGTCAGCCTCGCTAGTGACGGTGTCGGTCTGGTGTCAGCCTCGCCTCGTGACGGGGTCGGTCTGGTGTCAGCCTCACCTCGTGACGGTGTCGGTCTGGTGTCAGCCTCTCCTCGTGACGGGGTCGGTCTGGTGTCAGCCTCTCCTCGTGACGGGGGTCTGTCTGGTGTCAGCCTCGCTAGTGACGGTTTCGGTCTGGTGTCAGCCTCTCCTCGTGACGGTGTCGGTCTGGTGTCAGCCTCTCCTCGTGACGGTGTCGGTCTGGTGTCAGCCTCGCTAGTGACGGTTTCAGTCTGGTGTCAGCCTCTCCTCGTGACGGTGTCAGTCTGGTGTCAGCCTCTCCTCGTGACGGTGTCAGTCTGGTGTCAGCCTCGCTAGTGACGGTTTCAGTCTGGTGTCAGCCTCTCCTCGTGACGGTGTCGGTCTGGTGTCAGCCTCTCCTCGTGACGGTGTCAGTCTGGTGTCAGCCTCGCTAGTGACGGTTTCAGTCTGGTGTCAGCCTCTCCTCGTGACGGTGTCGGTCTGGTGTCAGCCTCGCTAGTGACGGGGTCGGTCTGGTGTCAGCCTCGCTAGTGACGGTGTCGGTCTGGTGTCAGCCTCGCCTCGTGACGGTGTCAGTCTGGTGTCAGCCTCGCCTCGTGACGGTGTCGGTCTGGTGTCAGCCTCTCCTCGTGACGGTGTCGGTCTGGTGTCAGCCTCTCCTCGTGACGGGGTCGGTCTGGTGTCAGCCTCTCCTCGTGACGGGGTCGGTCTGGTGTCAGCCTCGCTAGTGACGGTTTCAGTCTGGTGTCATCCTCGCCTCGTGACGGTGTCGGTCTGGTGTCATGCTCGCTAGTGACGGTGTCGGTCTGGTGTCATCCTCGAATCGTGACGGGGTCGGTCTGGTGTCAGCCTCTCCTCGTGACCGGGTCGGTCTGGTGTCAGCCTCTCCTCGTGACGGGGTCGGTCTGGTGTCAGCCTCGCCTCGTGACGGTGTCGGTCTGGTGTCATGCTCGCTAGTGACGGTGTCGGTCTGGTGTCAGCCTCTCCTCGTGACGGGGTCCGTCTGGTGTCAGCCTCTCCTCGTGACGGGGTCGGTCTGGTGTCAGCCTCTCCTCGTGACGGGGTCGGTCTGGTGTCAGCCTCGCCTCGTGACGGTGTCGGTCTGGTGTCAGCCTCGCTAGTGACGGTGTCGGTCTGGTGTCAGCCTCTCCTCGTGACGGGGTCGGTCTGGTGTCAGCCTCTCCTCGTGACGGGGGTCGGTCTGGTGTCATCCTCGCTAGTGACGGTGTCGGTCTGGTGTCATCCTCGCCTCGTGACGGTGTCGGTCTGGTATCATCCTCGCTAGTGACGGTGTCGGTCTGGTGTCAGCCTCTCCTCGTGACGGGGTCGGTTTGGTGTCAGCCTCTCCTCGTGACGGGGGTCTGTCTGGTGTCAGCCTCGCTAGTGACGGTTTCGGTCTGGTGTCAGCCTCTCCTCGTGACGGTGTCGGTCTGGTGTCAGCCTCTCCTCGTGACGGTGTCGGTCTGGTGTCAGCCTCGCTAGTGACGGTGTCAGTCTGGTGTCAGCCTCGCTAGTGACGGTTTCAGTCTGGTGTCAGACTCTCCTCGTGACGGTGTCAGTCTGGTGTCAGCCTCTCCTCGTGACGGTGTCAGTCTGGTGTCAGCCTCGCTAGTGACGGTTTCAGTCTGGTGTCAGCCTCTCCTCGTGACGGTGTCGGTCTGGTGTCAGCCTCTCCTCGTGACGGTGTCAGTCTGGTGTCAGCCTCGCTAGTGACGGTTTCAGTCTGGTGTCAGCCTCGCCTCGTGACGGTGTCGGTCTGGTGTTATGCTCGCTAGTGACGGTGTCGGTCTGTTGTCATCCTCGCCTCGTGACGGGGTCGGTCTGGTGTCAGCCTCTCCTCGTGACGGTGTCCGCCTGGTGTCAGCCTCTCCTCGTGACGGTGTCAGTCTGGTGTCAGCCTCGCTAGTGACGGGGTCGGTCTGGTGTCAGCCTCTCCTCGTGACGGTGTCGGTCTGGTGTCAGCCTCTCCTCGTGACGGTGTCGGTCTGGTGTCAGCCTCTCCTCGTGGCGGGGTCCGTCTGGTGTCAGCCTCTCCTCGTGACGGGGTCGGTCTGGTGTCAGCCTCTCCTCGTGACGGGGTCGGTCTGGTGTCAGCCTCGCTAGTGACGGTTTCAGTCTGGTGTCAGCCTCTCCTCGTGACGGTGTCAGTCTGGTGTCAGCCTCGCTAGTGACGGTGTCAGTCTGGTGTCAGCCTCGCTAGTGACGGTTTCAGTCTGGTGTCAGCCTCTCCTCGTGACGGTGTCAGTCTGGTGTCAGCCTCGCTAGTGACGGGGTCAGTCTGGTGTCAGCCTCTCCTCGTGACGGGGTCGGTCTGGTGTCAGCCTCGCTAGTGACAGGGTCCGTCTGGTGTCATCCTCGCTAGTGACGGTGTCTGTCTGGTGTCATCCTCGCCTCGTGACGGGGTCGGTCTGGTGTCAGCCTCGCTAGTGACGGAGTCGGTCTGGTGTCAGCCTCTCCTCGTGACGGTGTCGGTCTGGTGTCAGCCTCTCCTCGTGACGGTGTCGGTCTGGTGTCAGCCTCTCCTCGTGACGGTGTCAGTCTGGTGTCAGCCTCGCTAGTGACGGTGTCAGTCTGGTGTCAGCCTCGCTAGTGACGGTGTCAGTCTGGTGTCAGCCTCGCTAGTGACGGTGTCAGTCTGGTGTCAGCCTCTCCTCGTGACGGTGTCAGTCTGGTGTCAGCCTCTCCTCGTGACGGTGTCAGTCTGGTGTCAGCCTCGCTAGTGACGGTTTCAGTCTGGTGTCGGCCTCTCCTCGTGACGGTGTCCGTCTGGTGTCAGCCTCTCCTCGTGACGGTGTCGGTCTGGTGTCAGCCTCTCCTCGTGACGGTGTCGGTCTGGTGTCAGCCTCTCCTCGTGACGGGGTCCGTCTGGTGTCAGCCTCTCCTCGTGACGGTGTCGGTCTGGTGTCAGCCTCTCCTCGTGACGGTGTCGGTCTGGTGTCAGCCTCTCCTCGTGACGGGGTCCGTCTGGTGTCAGCCTCTCCTCGTGACGGGGTCGGTCTGGTGTCAGCCTCTCCTCGTGACGGGGTCGGTCTGGTGTCAGCCTCGCTAGTGACGGAGTCAGTCTGGTGTCAGCCTCGCTAGTGACGGTTTCAGTCTGGTGTCAGCCTCTCCTCGTGACGGTGTCCGTCTGGTGTCAGCCTCGCTAGTGACGGGGTCGGTCTGGTGTCAGCCTCGCTAGTGACGGGGTCGGTCTGGTGTCAGCCTCGCCTCGTGACGGTGTCGGTCTGGTGTCAGCCTCGCCTCGTGACGGTGTCGGTCTGGTGTCATCCTCGCTAGTGACGGTGTCGGTCTGGTGTCATCCTCGCCTCGTGACGGGGTCGGTCTGGTGTCAGCCTCGCTAGTGACGGAGTCGGTCTGGTGTCATCCTCTCCTCGTGACGGTGTCGGTCTGGTGTCAGCCTCTCCTCGTGACGGTGTCGGTCTGGTGTCAGCCTCTCCTCGTGACAGGGTCCGTCTGGTGTCAGCCTCGCTAGTGACGGTTTCGGTCTGGTGTCAGCCTCTCCTCGTGACGGTGTCAGTCTGGTGTCAGCCTCGCTAGTGACGGTGTCAGTCTGGTGTCAGCCTCGCTAGTGACGGTGTCAGTCTGGTGTCAGCCTCTCCACGTGACGGTGTCAGTCTGGTGTCAGCCTCTCCTCGTGACGGTGTCAGTCTGGTGTCAGCCTCCCTAGTGACGGTTTCAGTCTGGTGTCAGCCTCTCCTCGTGACGGGGTCGGTCTGGTGTCAGCCTCTCCTCGTGACGGGGTCGGTCTGGTGTCAGCCTCGCTAGTGACGGTTTCAGTCTGGTGTCAGCCTCTCCTCGTGACGGTGTCAGTCTGGTGTCAGCCTCGCTAGTGACGGTGTCAGTCTGGTGTCAGCCTCGCTAGTGACGGTTTAAGTCTGGTGTCAGCCTCTCCTCGTGACGGTGTCAGTCTGGTGTCAGCCTCGCTAGTGACGGGGTCGGTCTGGTGTCAGCCTCTCCTCGTGACGGGGTCGGTCTGGTGTCAGCCTCTCCTCGTGACGGTGTCAGTCTGGTGTCAGCCTCGCTAGTGACGGTTTCAGTCTGGTGTCAGCCTCTCCTCGTGACGGTGTCAGTCTGGTGTCAGCCTCGCTAGTGACGGTGTCAGTTTGGTGTCAGCCTCGCTAGTGACGGTTTCAGTCTGGTGTCAGCCTCTCCTCGTGACGGTGTCCGTCTGGTGTCAGCCTCGCTAGTGACGGGGTCGGTCTGATGTCAGCCTCGCCTCGTGACGGTGTCGGTCTGGTGTCATCCTCGCTAGTGACGGTGTCGGTCTGGTGTCATCCTCGCCTCGTGACGGGGTCGGTCTGGTGTCAGACTCGCTAGTGACGGTGTCGGTCTGGTGTCATCCTCGCCTCGTGACGGGGTCGGTCTGGTGTCAGCCTCGCTAGTGACGGTGTCAGTCTGGTGTCAGCCTCGCTAGTGACGGGGTCGGTCTGGTGTCAGCCTCTCCTCGTGACGGGGTCGGTCTGGTGTCAGCCTCTCCTCGTGACGGTGTCGGTCTGGTGTCAGCCTCTCCTCGTGACGGTGTCCGTCTGGTGTCAGCCTCTCCTCGTGACGGGGTCGGTCTGGTGTCAGCCTCTCCTCGTGACGGGGTCGGTCTGGTGTCAGCCTCGCTAGTGACGGTTTCAGTCTGGTGTCAGCCTCTCCTCGTGACGGTGTCAGTCTGGTGTCAGCCTCGCTAGTGACGGTGTCAGTCTGGTGTCAGCCTCGCTAGTAACGGTTTCAGTCTGGTGTCAGCCTCTCCTCGTGACGGTGTCAGTCTGGTGTCAGCCTCGCTAGTGACGGGGTCGATCTGGTGTCAGCCTCTCCTCGTGACGGGGTCGGTCTGGTGTCAGCCTCTCCTCGTGACGGTGTCAGTCTGGTGTCAGCCTCGCTAGTGACGGTTTCAGTCTGGTGTCAGCCTCTCCTCGTGACGGTGTCCGTCTGGTGTCAGCCTCGCTAGTGACGGGGTCGGTCTGGTGTCAGCCTCGCTAGTGACGGGGTCGGTCTGGTGTCAGCCTCGCCTCGTGACGGTGTCGGTCTGGTGTCAGCCTCGCCTCGTGACGGTGTCGGTCTGGTGTCATCCTCGCTAGTGACGGTGTCGGTCTGGTTTCATCCTCGCCTCGTGACGGTGTCGGTCTGGTGTCAGCCTCTCCTCGTGACGGGGTCGGTTTGGTGTCAGCCTGTCCTCGTGACTGGGGTCGGTCTGGTGTCAGCCTCGCTAGTGACGGTTTCGGTCTGGTGTCAGCCTCTCCTCGTGACGGTGTCGGTCTGGTGTCAGCCTCGCCTCGTGACGGTGTCGGTCTGGTGTCAGCCTCGCCTCGTGACGGTGTCGGTCTGGTGTCAGCCTCTCCTCGTGACGGTGTCGGTCTGGTGTCATCCTCTCCTCGTGACGGTGTCGGTCTGGTGTCAGCCTCTCCTCGTGACGGGGTCGGTCTGGTGTCAGCCTCGCTAGTGACGGTTTCAGTCTGGTGTCAGCCTCGCCTCGTGACGGTGTCGGTCTGGTGTCAGCCTCTCCTCGTGACGGGGTCGGTCTGGTGTCAGCCTCGCTAGTGACGGTTTCAGTCTGGTGTCAGCCTCGCCTCGTGACGGTGTCGGTCTGGTGTTATGCTCGCTAGTGACGGTGTCGGTCTGTTGTCATCCTCGCCTCGTGACGGTGTCGGTCTGGTGTCAGCCTCGCCTCGTGACGGGGTCGGTCTGGTGTCAGCCTCGCCTCGTGACGGTGTCGGTCTTGTGTCAGCCTCGCCTCGTGACGGTGTCGGTCTGGTGTCAGCCTCGCCTCGTGACGGTGTCGGTCTGGTGTCAGCCTCTCCTCGTGACGGTGTCGGTCTGGTGTCATCCTCTCCTCGTGACGGTGTCGTTCTGGTGTCAGCCTCGCTAGTGACGGTGTCAGTCTGGTGTCAGCCTCGCTAGTGACGGTTTCAGTCTGGTGTCAGCCTCTCCTCGTGACGGTGTCAGTCTGGTGTCAGCCTCTCCTCGTGACGGTGTCAGTCTGGTGTCAGCCTCGCTAGTGACGGTTTCAGTCTGGTGTCAGCCTCTCCTCGTGACGTTGTCGGTCTGGTGTCAGCCTCGCTAGTGACGGGGTCGGTCTGGTGTCAGCCTCGCTAGTGACGGTTTCAGTCTGTTGTCAGCCTCTCCTCGTGACGGTGTCGGTCTGGTGTCAGCCTCTCCTCGTGACGGTGTCAGTCTGGTGTCAGCCTCGCTAGTGACGGTTTCAGTCTGGTGTCAGCCTCTCCTCGTGACGGTGTCGGTCTGGTGTCAGCCTCGCTAGTGACGGGGTCGGTCTGGTGTCAGCCTCGCTAGTGACGGTGTCGGTCTGGTGTCAGCCTCGCCTCGTGACGGGGTCGGTCTGGTGTCAGCCTCGCCTCGTGACGGTGTCGGTCTGGTGTCAGCCTCGCCTCGTGACGGTGTCGGTCTGGTGTCAGCCTCGCCTCGTGACGGTGTCGGTCTGGTGTCAGCCTCTCCTCGTGACGGTGTCGGTCTGGTGTCATCCTCTCCTCGTGACGGGGTCGGTCTGGTGTCAGCCTCTCCTCGTGACGGGGTGGGTCTGGTGTCAGCCTCGCTAGTGACGGTTTCAGTCTGGTGTCAGCCTCGCCTCGTGACGGTGTCGGTCTGGTGTCAGCCTCGCTAGTGACGGTGTCGGTCTGTTGTCATCCTCGCCTCGTGACGGGGTCGGTCTGGTGGCAGCCTCTCCTCGTGACGGTGTCGGTCTGGTGTCAGCCTCTCCTCGTGACGGGGGTAGGTCTGGTGTCAGCCTCGCTAGTGACGGTTTCAGTCTGGTGTCAGCCTCTCCTCGTGACGGTGTCAGTCTGGTGTCAGCCTCGCTAGTGACGGTTTCAGTCTGGTGTCAGCCTCGCCTCGTGACGGTGTCGGTCTGGTGTCAGCCTCGCTAGTGACGGTGTCGGTCTGTTGTCATCCTCGCCTCGTGACGGGGTCGGTCTGGTGTCAGCCTCTCCTCGTGACGGTGTCGGTCTGGTGTCAGCCTCTCCTCGTGACGGGGGTAGGTCTGGTGTCAGCCTCGCTAGTGACGGTTTCAGTCTGGTGTCAGCCTCTCCTCGTGACGGTGTCAGTCTGGTGTCAGCCTCGCTAGTGACGGTTTCAGTCTGGTGTCAGCCTCTCCTCGTGACGGTGTCCGTCTGGTGTCAGCCTCGCTAGTGACGGGGTCGGTCTGGTGTCAGCCTCGCTAGTGACGGTGTCAGTCTGGTGTCAGCCTCGCTAGTGATGGTTTCAGTCTGGTGTCAGCCTCTCCTCGTGACAGTGTCAGTCTGGTGTCAGCCTCGCTAGTGACGGTTTCAGTCTGGTGTCAGCCTCTCCTCGTGACGGTGTCAGTCTGGTGTCAGCCTCTCCTCGTGACGGTGTCAGTCTGGTGTCAGCCTCGCTTGTGACGGTTTCAGTCTGGTGTCAGCCTCTCCTCGTGACGGTGTCCGTCTGGTGTCAGCCTCGCTAGTGACGGGGTCGGTCTGGTGTCAGCCTCGCTAGTGACGGGGTCGGTCTGGTGTCAGCCTCGCCTCGTGACGGTGTCGGTCTGGTGTCAGCCTCGCCTCGTGACGGTGTCGGTCTGGTGTCATCCTCGCTAGTGACGGTGTCGGTCTGGTGTCATCCTCGCCTCGTGACGGGGTCGGTCTGGTGTCAGCCTCGCTAGTGACGGAGTCGGTCTGGTGTCAGCCTCTCCTCGTGACGGTGTCGGTCTGGTGTCAGCCTCTCCTCGTGACGGTGTCGGTCTGGTGTCAGCCTCTCCTCGTGACAGGGTCCGTCTGGTGTCAGCCTCGCTAGTGACGGTTTCGGTCTGGTGTCAGCCTCTCCTCGTGACGGTGTCAGTCTGGTGTCAGCCTCGCCAGTGACGGGGTCAGTCTGGTGTCAGCCTCTCCTCGTGACGGGGTCGGTCTGGTGTCAGCCTCTCCTCGTAACGGTGTCGGTCTGGTGTCAGCCTCTCCTCGTGACGGGGTCCGTCTGGTGTCAGCCTCTCCTCGTGACGGGGTCGGTTTGGTGTCAGCCTCTCCTCGTGACGGTGTCAGTCTGGTGTCAGCCTCGCTAGTGACGGTTTCAGTCTGGTGTCAGCCTCTCCTCGTGACGGTGTCTGTCTGGTGTCAGCCTCGCTAGTGACGGGGTCGGTCTGGTGTCAGCCTCGCTAGTGACGGGGTCGGTCTGGTGTCAGCCTCGCCTCGTGACGGTGTCGGTCTGGTGTCAGCCTCTCCTCGTGACGGGGTCGGTCTGGTGTCAGCCTCTCCTCGTAACGGTGTCGGTCTGGTGTCAGCCTCTCCTCGTGACGGGGTCCGTCTGGTGTCAGCCTCTCCTCGTGACGGGGTCGGTTTGGTGTCAGCCTCTCCTCGTGACGGTGTCAGTCTGGTGTCAGCCTCGCTAGTGACGGTTTCAGTCTGGTGTCAGCCTCTCCTCGTGACGGTGTCCGCCTGGTGTCAGCCTCTCCTCGTGACGGTGTCAGTCTGGTGTCAGCCTCTCCTCGTGACGGGGTCGGTCTGGTGTCAGCCTCTCCTCGTGACGGGGTCGGTCTGGTGTCAGCCTCTCCTCGTGACGGTGTCGGTCTGGTGTCAGCCTCTCCTCGTGACGGGGTCCGTCTGGTGTCAGCCTCTCCTCGTGACGGGGTCGGTCTGGTGTCAGCCTCTCCTCGTTACGGGGTCGGTCTGGTGTCAGCCTCGCTAGTGACGGTTTCAGTCTGGTGTCAGCCTCTCCTCGTGACGGTGTCAGTCTGGTGTCAGCCTCGCTAGTGACGGTGTCAGTCTGGTGTCAGCCTCGCTAGTGACGGTTTCAGTCTGGTGTCAGCCTCTCCTCGTGACGGTGTCAGTCTGGTGTCAGCCTCGCTAGTGACGGTGTCAGTCTGGTGTCAGCCTCGCTAGTGACGGTTTCAGTCTGGTGTCAGCCTCTCCTCGTGACGGTGTCAGTCTGGTGTCAGCCTCGCTAGTGACGGGGTCAGTCTGGTGTCAGCCTCTCCTCGTGACGGGGTCGGTCTGGTGTCAGCCTCGCTAGTGACAGGGTCCGTCTGGTGTCATCCTCGCTAGTGACGGTGTCGGTCTGGTGTCATCCTCGCCTCGTGACGGGGTCGGTCTGGTGTCAGCCTCGCTAGTGACGGAGTCGGTCTGGTGTCAGCCTCTCCTCGTGACGGTGTCAGTCTGGTGTCAGCCTCTCCTCGTGACGGTGTCGGTCTGGTGTCAGCCTCTCCTCGTGACGGTGTCAGTCTGGTGTCAGCCTCGCTAGTGACGGTGTCAGTCTGGTGTCAGCCACGCTAGTGACGGTGTCAGTCTGGTGTCAGCCTCGCTAGTGACGGTGTCAGTCTGGTGTCAGCCTCTCCTCGTGACGGTGTCAGTCTGGTGTCAGCCTCTCCTCGTGACGGTGTCAGTCTGGTGTCAGCCTCGCTAGTGACGGTTTCAGTCTGGTGTCGGCCTCTCCTCGTGACGGTGTCCGTCTGGTGTCAGCCTCTCCTCGTGACAGTGTCGGTCTGGTGTCAGCCTCTCCTCGTGACGGGGTCCGTCTGGTGTCAGCCTCTCCTCGTGACGGGGTCGGTCTGGTGTCAGCCTCTCCTCGTGACGGGGTCGGTCTGGTGTCAGCCTCGCTAGTGACGGAGTCAGTCTGGTGTCAGCCTCGCTAGTGACGGTGTCAGTCTGGTGTCAGCCTCGCTAGTGACGGTTTCAGTCTGGTGTCAGCCTCGCTAGTGACGGTTTCAGTCTGGTGTCAGCCTCTCCTCGTGACGTTGTCCGTCTGGTGTCAGCCTCGCTAGTGACGGGGTCGGTCTGGTGTCAGCCTCGCTAGTGACGGGGTCGGTCTGGTGTCAGCCTCGCCTCGTGACGGTGTCGGTCTGGTGTCATCCTCGCTAGTGACGGTGTCGGTCTGGTGTCATCCTCGCCTCGTGACGGGGTCGGTCTGGTGTCAGCCTCGCTAGTGACGGGGTCGGTCTGGTGTCAGCCTCGCTAGTGACGGGGTCGGTCTGGTGTCAGCCTCGCTAGTGACGGGGTCGGTCTGGTGTCAGCCTCGCCTCGTGACGGTGTCGGTCTGGTGTCAGCCTCGCCTCGTGACGGTGTCGGTCTGGTGTCATCCTCGCTAGTGACGGTGTCGGTCTGGTGTCATCCTCGCCTCGTGACGGGGTCGGTCTGGTGTCAGCCTCGCTAGTGACGGAGTCGGTCTGGTGTCAGCCTCTCCTCGTGACGGTGTCGGTCTGGTGTCAGCCTCTCCTCGTGACGGTGTCGGTCTGGTGTCAGCCTCTCCTCGTGACAGGGTCCGTCTGGTGTCAGCCTCGCTAGTGACGGTTTCGGTCTGGTGTCAGCCTCTCCTCGTGACGGTGTCAGTCTGGTGTCAGCCTCGCTAGTGACGGTGTCAGTCTGGTGTCAGCCTCGCTAGTGACGGTGTCAGTCTGGTGTCAGCCTCTCCTCGTGATGGTGTCCGTCTGGTGTCAGCCTCTCCTCGTGACGGTGTCAGTCTGGTGTCAGCCTCGCTAGTGACGGGGTCGGTCTGGTGTCATCCTCTCCTCGTGACGGGGTCGGTCTGGTGTCAGCCTCTCCTCGTGACGGTGTCGGTCTGGTGTCAGCCTCTCCTCGTGACGGGGTCCGTCTGGTGTCAGCCTCTCCTCGTGACGGGGTCGGTCTGGTGTCAGCCTCGCTAGTGACGGTTTCAGTCTGGTGTCAGCCTCTCCTCGTGACGGTGTCAGTCTGGTGTCAGCCTCGCTAGTGACTGTGTCCAGTCTGGTGTCAGCCTCGCTAGTGACGGTTTCAGTCTGGTGTCAGCCTCTCCTCGTGACGGTGTCAGTCTGGTGTCAGCCTCGCTAGTGACGGGGTCGGTCTGGTGTCAGCCTCTCCTCGTGACGGGGTCGGTCTGGTGTCAGCCTCTCCTCGTGACGGTGTCAGTCTGGTGTCAGCCTCGCTAGTGACGGGGTCGGTCTGGTGTCAGCCTCGCTATTGACGGGGTCGGTCTGGTGTCAGCCTCGCCTCGTGACGGTGTCGGTATGGTGTCAGCCTCGCCTCGTGACGGTGTCGGTCTGGTGTCATCCTCGCTAGTGACGGTGTCGGTCTGGTGTCATCCTCGCCTCGTGACGGGGTCGGTCTGTGTCAGCCTCGCTAGTGACGGAGTCGGTCTGGTGTCAGCCTCTCCTCGTGACGGTGTCGGTCTGGTGTCAGCCTCTCCTCGTGACGGTGTCGGTCTGGTGTCAGCCTCTCCTCGTGACAGGGTCCGTCTGGTGTCAGCCTCGCTAGTGACGGTTTCGGTCTGGTGTCAGCCTCTCCTCGTGACGGTGTCAGTCTGGTGTCAGCCTCGCTAGTGACGGTGTCAGTCTGGTGTCAGCCTCGCTAGTGACGGGTGTCAGTCTGGTGTCAGCCTCTCCTCGTGACGGTGTCAGTCTGGTGTCAGCCTCTCCTCGTGACGGTGTCCGTCTGGTGTCAGCCTCTCCTCGTGACGGTGTCAGTCTGGTGTCAGCCTCGCTAGTGACGGTTTCAGTCTGGTGTCAGCCTCTCCTCGTGACGGTGTCCGTCTGGTGTCAGCCTCTCCTCGTGACGGTGTCAGTCTGGTGTCAGCCTCGCTAGTGACGGGGTCGGTCTGGTGTATGCCTCTCCTCGTGACGGGGTCGGTCTGGTGTCAGCCTCTCCTCGTGACGGTGTCGGTCTGGTGTCAGCCTCTCCTCGTGATGGGGTCCGTCTGGTGTCAGCCTCTCCTCGTGACGGGGTCGGTCTGGTGTCAGCCTCTCCTCGTGACGGGGTCGGTCTGGTGTCAGCCTCGTTAGTGACGGTTTCAGTCTGGTGTCAGCCTCTCCTCGTGACGGTGTCAGTCTGGTGTCAGCCTCGCTAGTGACGGTGTCAGTCTGGTGTCAGCCTCGCTAGTGACGGTTTCAGTCTGGTGTCAGCCTCTCCTCGTGACGGTGTCAGTCTGGTGTCAGCCTCGCTAGTGACGGTTTCAGTCTGGTGTCAGCCTCTCCTCGTGACGGTGTCAGTCTGGTGTCAGCCTCTCCTCGTGACGGTGTCAGTCTGGTGTCAGCCTCGCTAGTGACGGTTTCAGTCTGGTGTCAGCCTCTCCTCGTGACGGTGTCAGTCTGGTGTCAGCCTCTCCTCGTGACGGTGTCAGTCTGGTGTCAGCCTCGCTAGTGACGGTTTCAGTCTGGTCTCAGCCTCTCCTCCTGACGGTGTCCGTCTGGTGTCAGCCTCGCTAGTGACGGGGTCGGTCTGGTGTCAGCCTCGCTAGTGACGGGGTCGGTCTGGTGTCAGCCTCGCCTCGTGACGGTGTCAGTCTGGTGTCAGCCTCGCTAGTGACGGTGTCAGTCTGGTGTCAGCCTCGCTAGTGACGGTTTCAGTCTGGTGTCAGCCTCTCCTCGTGACGGTGTCAGTCTGGTGTCAGCCTAGCTAGTGACGGGGTCGGTCTGGTGTCAGCCTCTCCTCGTGACGGGGTCGGTCTGGTGTCAGCCTCTCCTCGTGACGGTGTCAGTCTGGTGTCAGCCTCGCTAGTGACGGTTTCAGTCTGGTGTCAGCCTCTCCTCGTGACGGTGTCCGTCAGGTGTCAGCCTCGCTAGTGACGGGGTCGGTCTGGTGTCAGCCTCGCTAGTGACGGGGTCGGACTGGTGTCAGCCTCGCCTCGTGACGGTGTCGGTCTGGTGTCAGCCTCGCTAGTGACGGTTTCAGTCTGGTGTCAGCCTCTCCTCGTGACGGTGTCCGTCTGGTGTCAGCCTCGCTAGTGACGGGGTCGGTCTGGTGTCAGCCTCGCTAGTGACGGGTCGGTCTGGTGTCAGCCTCGCCTCGTGACGGTGTCGGTCTGGTGTCAGCCTCGCCTCGTGACGGTGTCGGTATGGTGTCATCCTCGCTAGTGACGGTGTCGGTCTGGTGTCATCCTCGCCTCGTGACGGTGTCGGTCTGGTGTCAGCCTCTCCTCGTGACGGTGTCGGTCTGGTGTCAGCCTCTCCTCGTGACAGGGTCCGTCTGGTGTCAGCCTCGCTAGTGACGGTTTCGGTCTGGTGTCAGCCTCTCCTCGTGACGGTGTCAGTCTGGTGTCAGCCTCGCTAGTGACGGTGTCAGTCTGGTGTCAGCCTCGCTAGTGATGGTGTCAGTCTGGTGTCAGCCTCTCCTCGTGACGGTGTCAGTCTGGTGTCAGCCTCTCCTCGTGACGGTGTCAGTCTGGTGTCAGCCTCGCTAGTGACGGTTTCAGTCTGGTGTCAGCCTCTCCTCGTGACGGTGTCCGTCTGGTGTCAGCCTCTCCTCCTGACGGTGTCAGTCTGGTGTCAGCCTCGCTAGTGACGGGGTCGGTCTGGTGTCAGCCTCTCCTCGTGACGGGGTCGGTCTGGTGTCAGCCTCTCCTCGTGACGGTGTCGGTCTGGTGTCAGCCTCTCCTCGTGACGGGGTCCGTCTGGTGTCAGCCTCTCCTCGTGACGGGGTCGGTCTGGTGTCAGCCTCGCTAGTGATGGTTTCAGTCTGGTGTCAGCCTCTCCTCGTCACGGTGTCAGTCTGGTGTCAGCCTCGCTAGTGACGGGGTCGGTCTGGTGTCAGCCTCTCCTCGTGACGGGGTCGGTCTGGTGTCAGCCTCTCCTCGTGACGGTGTCGGTCTGGTGTCAGCCTCTCCTCGTGACGGGGTCGGTCTGGTGTCAGCCTCGCTAGTGACGGTTTCAGTCTGGTGTCAGCCTCTCCTCGTGACGGTGTCAGTCTGGTGTCAGCCTCGCTAGTGACGGTGTCAGTCTGGTGTCAGCCTCGCTAGTGACGGTTTCAGTCTGGTGTCAGCCTCTCCTCGTGACGGTGTCAGTCTGGTGTCAGCCTCGCTAGTGACGGTTTCAGTCTGGTGTCAGCCTCTCCTCGTGACGGTGTCAGTCTGGTGTCAGCCTCTCCTCGTGACGGTGTCAGTCTGGTGTCAGCCTCGCTAGTGACGGTTTCAGTCTGGTGTCAGCCTCTCCTCGTGACGGTGTCAGTCTGGTGTCAGCATCTCCTCGTGACGGTGTCAGTCTGGTGTCAGCCTCGCTAGTGACGGTTTCAGTCTGGTGTCAGCCTCTCCTCGTGACGGTGTCCGTCTGGTGTCAGCCTCGCTAGTGACGGGTCGGTCTGGTGTCAGCCTCGCCTCGTGACGGTGTCGGTCTGGTGTCAGCCTCGCCTCGTGACGGTGTCGGTCTGGTGTCATCCTCGCTAGTGACGGTGTCGGTCTGGTGTCAGCCTCACTAGTGACGGTGTCGGTCTGGTGTCATCCTCGCCTCGTGACGGGGTCGGTCTGGTGTCAGCCTCGCTAGTGACGGAGTCGGTCTGGTGTCAGGCTCTCCTCGTGACGGTGTCGGTCTGGTGTCAGCCTCTCCTCGTGACGGTGTCGGTCTGGTGTCAGCCTCTCCTCGTGACAGGGTCCGTCTGGTGTCAGCCTCGCTAGTGACGGTTTCGGTCTGGTGTCAGCCTCTCCTCGTGACGGTGTCAGTCTGGTGTCAGCCTCGCTAGTGACGGTGTCAGTCTGGTGTCAGCCTCGCTAGTGACGGTGTCAGTCTGGTGTCAGCCTCTCCTCGTGATGGTGTCAGTCTGGTGTCAGCCTCTCCTCGTGACGGTGTCAGTCTGGTGTCAGCCTCGCTAGTGACGGTTTCAGTCTGGTGTCAGCCTCTCCTCGTGACGGTGTCCGTCTGGTGTCAGCCTCTCCTCGTGACGGTGTCAGTCTGGTGTCAGCCTCGCTAGTGACGGGGTCGGTCTGGTGTCAGCCTCTCCTCGTGACGGGGTCGGTCTGGTGTCAGCCTCTCCTCGTGACGGTGTCGGTCTGGTGTCAGCCTCTCCTCGTGACGGGGTCCGTCTGGTGTCAGCCTCTCCTCGTGACGGGGTCGTTCTGGTGTCAGCCTCTCCTCGTGACGGGGTCGGTCTGGTGTCAGCCTCTCCTCGTGACGGTGTCAGTCTGGTGTCAGCCTCGCTAGTGACGGTTTCAGTCTGGTGTCAGCCTCTCCTCTGTGACGGTGTCCGTCTGGTGTCAGCCTCGCTAGTGACGGGGTCGGTCTGGTGTCAGCCTCGCTAGTGACGGGGTCGGTCTGGTGTCAGCCTCGCCTCGTGACGGTGTCGGTCTGGTGTCAGCCTCGCCTCGTGACGGTGTCGGTCTGGTGTCATCCTCGCTAGTGACGGTGTCGGTCTGGTGTCATCCTCGCCTCGTGACCGGGGTCGGTCTGGTGTCAGCCTCGCTAGTGACGGAGTCGGTCTGGTGTCAGCCTCTCCTCGTGACGGTGTCGGTCTGGTGTCAGCCTCTCCTCGTGACGGTGTCGGTCTGGTGTCAGCCTCTCCTCGTGACAGGGTCCGTCTGGTGTCAGCCTCGCTAGTGACGGTTTCAGTCTGGTGTCAGCCTCTCCTCGTGACGGTGTCAGTCTGGTGTCAGCCTCGCTAGTGACGGTTTCAGTCTGGTGTCAGCCTCTCCTCGTGACGGTGTCCGTCTGGTGTCAGCCTCGCTAGTGACGGGGTCGGTCTGGTGTCAGCCTCGCCTCGTAACGGTGTCGGTCTGGTGTCAGCCTCGCCTCGTGACGGTGTCGGTCTGGTGTCATCCTCGCTAGTGACGGTGTCGGTCTGGTGTCAGCCTCGCTAGTGACGGTGTCGGTCTGGTGTCATCCTCGCCTCGTGACGGGGTCGGTCTGGTGTCAGCCTCGCTAGTGACGGAGTCGGTCTGGTGTCAGGCTCTCCTCGTGACGGTGTCGGTCTGGTGTCAGCCTCTCCTCGTGACGGTGTCGGTCTGGTGTCAGCCTCTCCTCGTGACAGGATCCGTCTGGTGTCAGCCTCGCTAGTGACGGTTTCGGTCTGGTGTCAGCCTCTCCTCGTGACGGTGTCAGTCTGGTGTCAGCCTCGCTAGTGACGGTGTCAGTCTGGTGTCAGCCTCGCTAGTGACGGTGTCAGTCTGGTGTCAGCCTCTCCTCGTGATGGTGTCAGACTGGTGTCAGCCTCTCCTCGTGACGTTGTCAGTCTGGTGTCAGCCTCGCTAGTGACGGTTTCAGTCTGGTGTCAGCCTCTCCTCGTGACGGTGTCCGTCTGGTGTCAGCCTCTCCTCGTGACGGTGTCAGTCCTGGTGTCAGCCTCGCTAGTGACGGGGTCGGTCTGGTGTCAGCCTCTCCTCGTGACGGGGTCGGTCTGGTGTCAGCCTCTCCTCGTGACGGTGTCGGTCTGGTGTCAGCCTCTCCTCGTGACGGGGTCCGTCTGGTGTCAGCCTCTCCTCGTGACGGGGTCGTTCTGGTGTCAGCCTCTCCTCGTGACGGGGTCGGTCTGGTGTCAGCCTCTCCTCGTGACGGTGTCAGTCTGGTGTCAGCCTCGCTAGTGACGGTTTCAGTCTGGTGTCAGCCTCTCCTCGTGACGGTGTCCGTCTGGTGTCAGCCTCGCTAGTGACGGGGTCGGTCTGGTGTCAGCCTCGCTAGTGACGGGGTCGGTCTGGTGTCAGCCTCGCCTCGTGACGGTGTCGGTCTGGTGTCAGCCTCGCCTCGTGACGGTGTCGGTCTGGTGTCATCCTCGCTAGTGACGGTGTCGGTCTGGTGTCATCCTCGCCTCGTGACGGGGTCGGTCTGGTGTCAGCCTCGCTAGTGACGGAGTCGGTCTAGTGTCAGCCTCTCCTCGTGACGGTGTCGGTCTGGTGTCAGCCTCTCCTCGTGACGGTGTCGGTCTGGTGTCAGCCTCTCCTCGTGATAGGGTCCGTCTGGTGTCAGCCTCGCTAGTGACGGTTTCGGTCTGGTGTCAGCCTCTCCTCGTGACGGTGTCAGTCTGGTGTCAGCCTCGCTAGTGACGGTGTCAGTCTGGTGTCAGCCTCGCTAGTGACGGTGTCAGTCTGGTGTCAGCCTCGCTAGTGACGGTGTCAGTCTGGTGTCAGCCTCTCCTCGTGACGGTGTCAGTCTGGTGTCAGCCTCTCCTCGTGACGGTGTCAGTCTGGTGTCAGCCTCGCTAGTGACGGTTTCAGTCTGGTGTCAGCCTCTCCTTGTGACGGTGTCCGTCTGGTGTCAGCCTCTCCTCGTGACGGTGTCAGTCTGGTGTCAGCCTCGCTAGTGACGGGGTCGGTCTGGTGTCAGCCTCTCCTCGTGACGGGGTCGGTCTGGTGTCAGCCTCTCCTCGTGACGGTGTCGGTCTGGTGTCAGCCTCTCCTCGTGACGGGGTCCGTCTGGTGTCAGCCTCTCCTCGTGACGGGGTCGGTCTGGTGTCAGCCTCTCCTCGTGACGGGGTCGGTCTGGTGTCAGCCTCGCTAGTGACGGTTTCAGTCTGGTGTCAGCCTCTCCTCGTGACGGTGTCAGTCTGGTGTCAGCCTCGCTAGTGACGGTGTCAGTCTGGTGTCAGCCTCGCTAGTGACGGTTTCAGTCTGGTGTCAGCCTCTCCTCGTGACAGTGTCAGTCTGGTGTCAGCCTCGCTAGTGACGGTTTCAGTCTGGTGTCAGCCTCTCCTCGTGACGGTGTCAGTCTGGTGTCAGCCTCGGTAGTGACGGTTTCAGTCTGGTGTCAGCCTCTCCTCGTGACGGTGTCAGTCTGGTGTCAGCCTCGCTAGTGACGGTTTCAGTCTGGTGTCAGCCTCTCCTCGTGACGGTGTCCGTCTGGTGTCAGCCTCGCTAGTGACGGGGTCGGTCTGGTGTCAGCCTCGCTAGTGACGGGGTCGGTCTGGTGTCAGCCTCGCCTCGTGACGGTGTCGGTCTGGTGTCAGCCTCGCCTCGTGACGGTGTCGGTCTGGTGTCATACTCGCTAGTGACGGTGTCGGTCTGGTGTCATCCTCGCCTCGTGACGGGGTCGGTCTGGTGTCAGCCTCGCTAGTGACGGAGTCGGTCTGGTGTCAGCCTCTCCTCGTGACGGTGTCGGTCTGGTGTCAGCCTCTCCTCGTGACGGTGTCGGTCTGGTGTCAGCCTCTCCCTCGTGACAGGGTCCGTCTGGTGTCAGCCTCGCTAGTGTCGGTTTCGGTCTGGTGTCAGCCTCTCCTCGTGACGGTGTCAGTCTGGTGTCAGCCTCGCTAGTGACGGTGTCAGTCTGGTGTCAGCCTCGCTAGTGACGGTGTCAGTCTGGTGTCAGCCTCTCCTCGTGACGGTGTCAGTCTGGTGTCAGCCTCTCCTCGTGACGGTGTCAGTCTGGTGTCAGCCTCGCTAGTGACTGTTTCAGTCTGGTGTCAGCCTCTCCTCGTGACGGTGTCCGTCTGGTGTCAGCCTCTCCTCGTGACGGTGTCAGTCTGGTGTCAGCATCGCTAGTGACGGGGTCGGTCTGGTGTATGCCTCTCCTCGTGACGGGGTCGGTCTGGTGTCAGCCTCTCCTCGTGACGGTGTCGGTCTGGTGTCAGCCTCTCCTCGTGACGGGTCCCGTCTGGTGTCAGCCTCTCCTCGTGACGGGGTCGGTCTGGTGTCAGCCTCTCCTCGTGACGGGTCGGTCTGGTGTCAGCCTCGCTAGTGACGGTTTCAGTCTGGTGTCAGCCTCTCCTCGTGACGGTGTCAGTCTGGTGTCAGCCTCGCTAGTGACGGTGTCAATCTGGTGTCAGCCTCGCTAGTGACGGTTTCAGTCTGGTGTCAGCCTCTCCTCGTGACGGTGTCAGTCTGGTGTCAGCCTCGCTAGTGACGGTTTCAGTCTGGTGTCAGCCTCTCCTCGTGACGGTGTTAGTCTGGTGTCAGCCTCTCCTCGTGACGGTGTCAGTCTGGTGTCAGCCTCGCTAGTGACGGTTTCAGTCTGGTGTCAGCCTCTCCTCGTGACGGTGTCAGTCTGGTGTCAGCCTCGCTAGTGACGGTTTCAGTCTGGTGTCAGCCTCTCCTCGTGACGGTGTCAGTCTGGTGTCAGCCTCGCTAGTGACGGTTTCAGTCTGGTGTCAGCCTCTCTCGTGACGGTGTCAGTCTGGTGTCAGCCTCTCCTCGTGACGGTGTCAGTCTGGTGTCAGCCTCGCTAGTGACGGTTTCAGTCTGGTGTCAGCCTCTCCTCGTGACGGTGTCAGTCTGTGTCAGCCTAGCTAGTGACGGGGTCGGTCTGGTGTCAGCCTCTCCTCGTGACGGGGTCGGTCTGGTGTCAGCCTCTCCTCGTGACGGTGTCAGTCTGGTGTCAGCCTCGCTAGTGACGGTTTCAGTCTGGTGTCAGCCTCTCCTCGTGACGGTGTCCGTCAGGTGTCAGCCTCGCTAGTGACCGGGTCGGTCTGGTGTCAGCCTCGCTAGTGACGGGGTCGGTCTGGTGTCAGCCTCGCCTCGTGACGGTGTCGGTCTGGTGTCAGCCTCGCCTCGTGACGGTGTCGGTATGGTGTCATCCTCGCTAGTGACGGTGTCGGTCTGGTGTCATCCTCGCCTCGTGACGGGGTCGGTCTGGGTTCAGCTCGCTAGTGACGGTTTCGGTCTGGTGTCAGCCTCTCCTCGTGACGGTGTCAGTCTGGTGTCAGCCTCGCTAGTGACGGTGTCAGTCTGGTGTCAGCCTCGCTAGTGACGGTGTCAGTCTGGTGTCAGCCTCTCCTCGTGACGGTGTCAGTCTGGTGTCAGCCTCTCCTCGTGACGGTGTCAGTCTGGTGTCAGCCTCGCTAGTGACGGTTTCAGTCTGGTGTCAGCCTCTCCTCGTGACGGTGTCCGTCTGGTGTCAGCCTCTCCTCGTGACGGTGTCAGCCTGGTGTCAGCCTCGCTAGTGACGGGGTCGGTCTGGTGTCAGCCTCTCCTCGTGACGGGGTCGGTCTGGTGTCAGCCTCTCCTCGTGACGGTGTCGGTCTGGTGTCAGCCTCTCCTCGTGACGGGGTCCGTCTGGTGTCAGCCTCTCCTCGTGACGGGGTCGGTCTGGTGTCAGCCTCTCCTCGTGACGGGGTCGGTCTGGTGTCAGCCTCGCTAGTGACGGTTTCAGTCTGGTGTCAGCCTCTCCTCGTGACGGTGTCAGTCTGGTGTCAGCCTCGCTAGTGACGGTGTCAGTCTGGTGTCAGCCTCGCTAGTGACGGTTTCAGTCTGGTGTCAGCCTCTCCTCGTGACGGTGTCAGTCTGGTGTCAGCCTCGCTAGTGACGGTTTCAGTCTGGTGTCAGCCTCTCCTCGTGACGGTGTCAGTCTGGTGTCAGCCTCTCCTCGTGACGGTGTCAGTCTGGTGTCAGCCTCGCTAGTGAGGTTTCAGTCTGGTGTCAGCCTCTCCTCGTGACGGGGTCGGTCTGGTGTCAGCCTCTCCTCGTGACGGGGTCGGTCTGGTGTCAGCCTCGCTAGTGACGGTTTCAGTCTGGTGTCAGCCTCTCCTCGTGACGGTGTCAGTCTGGTGTCAGCCTCGCTAGTGACGGTGTCAATCTGGTGTCAGCCTCGCTAGTGACGGTTTCAGTCTGGTGTCAGCCTCTCCTCGTGACGGTGTCAGTCTGGTGTCAGCCTCGCTAGTGACGGTTTCAGTCTGGTGTCAGCCTCTCCTCGTGACGGTGTCAGTCTGGTGTCAGCCTCTCCTCGTGACGGTGTCAGTCTGGTGTCAGCCTCGCTAGTGACGGTTTCAGTCTGGTGTCAGCCTCTCCTCGTGACGGTGTCAGTCTGTGTCAGCCTCGCTAGTGACGGTTTCAGTCTGGTGTCAGCCTCTCCTCGTGACGGTGTCAGTCTGGTGTCAGCCTCGCTAGTGACGGTTTCAGTCTGGTGTCAGCCTCTCCTCGTGACGGTGTCAGTCTGGTGTCAGCCTCTCCTCGTGACGGTGTCAGTCTGGTGTCAGCCTCGCTAGTGACGGTTTCAGTCTGGTGTCAGCCTCTCCTCGTGACGGTGTCAGTCTGGTGTCAGCCTAGCTAGTGACGGGGTCGGTCTGGTGTCAGCCTCTCCTCGTGACGGGGTCGGTCTGGTGTCAGCCTCTCCTCGTGACGGTGTCAGTCTGGTGTCAGCCTCGCTAGTGACGGTTTCAGTCTGTGTCAGCCTCTCCTCGTGACGGTGTCCGTCAGGTGTCAGCCTCGCTAGTGACGGGGTCGGTCTGGTGTCAGCCTCGCTAGTGACGGGGTCGGTCTGGTGTCAGCCTCGCCTCGTGACGGTGTCGGTCTGGTGTCAGCCTCGCCTCGTGACGGTGTCGGTATGGTGTCATCCTCGCTAGTGACGGTGTCGGTCTGGTGTCATCCTCGCCTCGTGACGGGGTCGGTCTGGTGTCAGCCTCGCTAGTGACGGAGTCGGTCTGGTGTCAGCCTCTCCTCGTGACGGTGTCGGTCTGGTGTCAGCCTCTCCTCGTGACGGTGTCGGTCTGGTGTCAGCCTCTCCTCGTGACAGGGTCCGTCTGGTGTCAGCCTCGCTAGTGACGGTTTCGGTCTGGTGTCAGCCTCTCCTCGTGACGGTGTCAGTCTGGTGTCAGCCTCGCTAGTGACGGTGTCAGTCTGGTGTCAGCCTCGCTAGTGACGGTGTCAGTCTGGTGTCAGCCTCTCCTCGTGACGGTGTCAGTCTGGTGTCAGCCTCTCCTCGTGACGGTGTCAGTCTGGTGTCAGCCTCGCTAGTGACGGTTTCAGTCTGGTGTCAGCCTCTCCTCGTGACGGTGTCCGTCTGGTGTCAGCCTCTCCTCGTGACGGTGTCAGCCTGGTGTCAGCCTCGCTAGTGACGGGGTCGGTCTGGTGTCAGCCTCTCCTCGTGACGGGGTCGGTCTGGTGTCAGCCTCTCCTCGTGACGGTGTCGGTCTGGTGTCAGCCTCTCCTCGTGACGGGGTCCGTCTGGTGTCAGCCTCTCCTCGTGACGGGGTCGGTCTGGTGTCAGCCTCTCCTCGTGGACGGGGTCGGTCTGGTGTCAGCCTCGCTAGTGACGGTTTCAGTCTGGTGTCAGCCTCTCCTCGTGACGGTGTCAGTCTGGTGTCAGCCTCGCTAGTGACGGTGTCAGTCTGGTGTCAGCCTCGCTAGTGACGGTTTCAGTCTGGTGTCAGCCTCTCCTCGTGACGGTGTCAGTCTGGTGTCAGCCTCGCTAGTGACGGTTTCAGTCTGGTGTCAGCCTCTCCTCGTGACGGTGTCAGTCTGGTGTCAGCCTCTCCTCGTGACGGTGTCAGTCTGGTGTCAGCCTCGCTAGTGACGGTTTCAGTCTGGTGTCAGCCTCTCCTCGTGACGGTGTCCGTCTGGTGTCAGCCTCGCTAGTGACGGGGTCGGTCTGGTGTCAGCCTCGCTAGTGACGGGGTCGGTCTGGTGTCAGCCTTGCCTCGTGACGGTGTCGGTCTGGTGTCAGCCTCGCCTCGTGACGGTGTCGGTCTGGTGTCATCCCTCGCTAGTGACGGTGTCGGTCTGGTGTCATCCTCGCCTCGTGACGGGGTCGGTCTGGTGTCAGCCTCGCTAGTGACGGAGTCGGTCTGGTGTCAGCCTCTCCTCGTGACGGTGTGGGTCTGGTGTCAGCCTCTCCTCGTGACGGTGTCGGTCTGGTGTCAGCCTCTCCTCGTGACAGGTTCCGTCTGGTGTCAGCCTCGCTAGTGACGATTTCGGTCTGGTGTCAGCCTCTCCTCGTGACGGTGTCAGTCTGGTGTCAGCCTCGCTAGTGACGGTGTCAGTCTGGTGTCAGCCTCGCCTCGTGACGGTGTCGGTATGGTGTCATCCTCGCTAGTGACGGTGTCGGTCTGGTGTCATCCTCGCCTCGTGACGGGGTCGGTATGGTGTCAGCCTCGCTAGTGACAGGGTCCGTCTGGTGTCAGCCTCTCCTCGTGACGGTGTCAGTCTGGTGTCAGCCTCGCTAGTGACGGTTTCAGTCTGGTGTCAGCCTCTCCTCGTGACGTGTCCGTCTGGTGTCAGCCTCTCCTCGTGACGGTGTCAGCCTGGTGTCAGCCTCGCTAGTGACGGGGTCGGTCTGGTGTCAGCCTCTCCTCGTGACGGGGTCGGTCTGGTGTCAGCCTCTCCTCGTGACGGTGTCGGTCTGGTGTCAGCCTCTCCTCGTGACGGGGTCCGTCTGGTGTCAGCCTCTCCTCGTGACGGTGTCAGTCTGGGTGTCAGCCTCGCTAGTGACGGTGTCAGTCTGGTGTCAGCCTCGCTAGTGACGGTTTCAGTCTGGTGTCAGCCTCTCCTCGTGACGGTGTCAGTCTGGTGTCAGCCTCGCTAGTGACGGTTCAGTCTGGTGTCAGCCTCTCCTCGTGACGGTGTCAGTCTGGTGTCAGCCTCTCCTCGTGACGGTGTCCGTCTGGTGTCAGCCTCGCTAGTGACGGGGTCGGTCTGGTGTCAGCCTCGCTAGTGACGGGGTCGGTCTGGTGTCAGCCTCGCCTCGTGACGGTGTCGGTCTGGTGTCAGCCTCGCCTCGTGACGGTGTCGGTCTGGTGTCATCCTCGGCTAGTGACGGTGTCGGTCTGGTGTCAGCCTCGCTAGTGACGGTTTCGGTCTGGTGTCAGCCTCTCCTCGTGACGGTGTCAGTCTGGTGTCAGCCTCTCCTAGTGACGGTGTCAGTCTGGTGTCAGCCTCGCTAGTGACGGTGTCAGTCTGGTGTCAGCCTCTCCTCGTGACGGTGTCAGTCTGGTGTCAGCCTCGCAAGTGACGGTTTCAGTCTGGTGTCAGCCTCTCCTCGTGACGGTGTCCGTCTGGTGTCAGCCTCTCCTCGTGACGGTGTCAGTCTGGTGTCAGCCTCGCTAGTGACGGGGTCGGTCTGGTGTCAGCCTCTCCTCGTGACGGGGTCGGTCTGGTGTCAGCCTCTCCTCGTGACGGTGTCGGTCTGGTGTCAGCCTCTCCTCGTGACGGGGTCCGTCTGGTGTCAGCCTCTCCTCGTGACGGTGTCAGTCTGGTGTCAGCCTCGCTAGTGACGGTTTCAGTCTGGTGTCAGCCTCTCCTCGTGACGGTGTCAGTCTGGTGTCCAGCATCTCCTCGTGACGGTGTCAGTCTGGTGTCAGCCTCGCTAGTGACGGTTTCAGTCTGGTGTCAGCCTCTCCTCGTGACGGTGTCCGTCTGGTGTCAGCCTCGCTAGTGACGGGGTCGTCTGGTGTCCAGCCTCGGTAGTGACGGGGTCGGTCTGGTGTCAGCCTCGCCTCGTGACGGTGTCGGTCTGGTGTCAGCCTCGCCTCGTGACGGTGTCGGTCTGGTGTCATCCTCGCTAGTGACGGTGTCGGTCTGGTGTCATCCTCGCCTCGTGACGGGGTCGGTCTGGTGTCAGCCTCGCTAGTGACGGAGTCGGTCTGGTGTCAGCCTCTCCTCGTGACGGTGTCGGTCTGGTGTCAGCCTCTCCTTGTGACGGTGTCGGTCTGGTGTCAGCCTCTCCTCGTGACAGGGTCCGTCTGGTGTCAGCCTCGCTAGTGACGGTTTCGGTCTGGTGTCAGCCTCTCCTCGTGACGGTGTCAGTCTGGTGTCAGCCTCGCTAGTGACGGTGTCAGTCTGGTGTCAGCCTCGCTAGTGACGGTGTCAGTCTGGTGTCAGCCTCTCCTCGTGACGGTGTCAGTCTGGTGTCAGCCTCTCCTCGTGACGGTGTCAGTCTGGTGTCAGCCTCGCTAGTGACGGTTTCAGTCTGGTGTCAGCCTCTCCTCGTGACGGTGTCGTCTGGTGTCAGCCTCTCCTCGTGACGGTGTCGGTCTGGTGTCAGCCTCGCTAGTGACGGGGTCGGTCTGGTGTCAGCCTCTCCTCGTGACGGGGTCGGTCTGGTGTCAGCCTCTCCTCGTGACGGTGTCGGTCTGGTGTCAGCCTCTCCTCGTGACGGGGTCCGTCTGGTGTCAGCCTCTCCTCGTGACGGGGTCGGTCTGGTGTCAGCCTCGCTAGTGACGGTTTCAGTCTGGTGTCAGCCTCTCCTCGTGACGGTGTCAGTCTGGTGTCAGCCTCGCTAGTGACTGTGTCAGTCTGGTGTCAGCCTCGCTAGTGACGGTTTCAGTCTGGTGTCAGCCTCTCCTCGTGACGGTGTCAGTCTGGTGTCAGCCTCGCTAGTGACGGGGTCGGTCTGGTGTCAGCCTCTCCTCGTGACGGGGTCGGTCTGGTGTCAGCCTCTCCTCGTGACGGTGTCAGTCTGGTGTCAGCCTCGCTAGTGACGGTTTCAGTCTGGTGTCAGCCTCTCCATGTGACGGTGTCCGTCTGGTGTCAGCCTCGCTAGTGACGGGGTCGGTCTGGTGTCAGCCTCGCTATTGACGGGGTCGGTCTGGTGTCAGCCTCGCCTCGTGACGGTGTCGGTATGGTGTCAGCCTCGCCTCGTGACGGTGTCGGTCTGGTGTCATCCTCGCTAGTGACGGTGTCGGTCTGGTGTCATCCTCGCCTCGTGACGGGGTCGGTCTGGTGTCAGCCTCGCTAGTGACGGTGTCGGTCTGGTGTCATCCTCGGCCTCGTGACGGGGTCGGTCTGG
>NW_028320433.1:0-52500 GCF_062004578.1 Staurois parvus
AGTGTGGTGTCAGCCTCGCCTCGTGATGGGGTCAGTCTGGTGTCAGCCTCGCCTCGTGATGGGTTCAGTCTGGTGTCAGCCTCACATCATGATGGGGTCAGTCTGGTGTCAGTCTCGCCTCGTGATGGGGTCAGTCTGGTGTCAGTCTCGCCTCGTGATGGGGTCAGTCTGGTGTCAGCCTCGCCTCGTGATGGGGTCAGTCTGGCGTCAGCATCGTCTCGTGATGGTGTCAGTCTGGTGTGAGCCTCGCTAGTGATGGGGTCAGTCTGGTGTCAGTCTCGCCTCGTGATGGGGTCAGTCTGGTGTCAGCCTCGCCTCGTGATGGGGTCAGTCTGGTGTCAGTCTCGCCTAGTGATGGGCTCAGTCTGGTGTCAGTCTCGCCTCGTGATGGTGTCAGTCTGGTGTCAGTCTCGCCTCGTGATGGGGTCAGTCTTGTGTCAGCCTCGCCTCGTGATGGGGTCAGTCTGGTGTCAGTCTCGCTTCGTGATGGGGTCAGTCTGGTGTCAGTCTCGCCTCGTGATTGGGTCAGTGTGGTGTCAGTCTCGTCTCGTGATGGGGTCAGTCTGGTGTCAGCCTCGCCTCGTGATGGGGTCAATCTGGTGTCAGTCTCGCCTCGTGATGGGGTCAGTCTGGTGTCAGCCTTGCCCCGTGATGGGATCAGTCTGGTGTCAGTCTCGCTTCGTGATGGGGTCAGTCTGGTGTCAGCCTCGCCTCGTGATGGGTCAGTCTGGTGTCAGCCTCGCCTCGTGATGGGGTCAGTCTGTTGTCATCCTCGCCTCGTGATGGTGTCAGTCTGGTGTCAGCCTCGCTTCGTGATGGGGTCAGTCTTGTGTCAGCCTCGCCTCGTGATGGGGTCAGTCTGGTGTCAGCCTCGCCTCGTGATGGGGTCAGTCTGGTGTCAGCCTCGCCTCGTGATAAGGGCAGTCTGATGTCAGCCTCACTTCATGATGGGGTCAGTCTGGTGTCAGCCTCGCCCTGTGATGGGTCAGTCTGGTGTCAGCCTCGCCTCATGATGGGGTCAGTCTGGTGTCAGCCTCGCCTCGTGATGGGGTCAGTCTGGTGTTAGCTTTGCCTCGTGATGGGGTCAGTCTGGTGTCAGTCTCGCCTCGTGATGGTGTCAGTCTGGTGTCAGCCTTGCCTCGTGATGGGGTCAGTCTGGTGTCATTCTCGCCTCGTGATGGGGTCAGTCTGGTTTCAGCCTCACATCATGATGGTGTCAGTCTGGTTTCAGCCTCGCCTCGTGATGGTGTCAGTCTGGTGTGAGCCTCGCTAGTGATAGGGTCAGTCTGGTGTCAGTCTCGCCTCGTGATGGGGTCAGTCTGGTGTCAGCCTCGCCTCGTGATGGGGTCAGTCTGGTGTCAGCCTCGCCTCGTGATGGGCTCAGTCTGGTGTCAGTCTCGCCTCGTGATGGGGTCAGTCTGGTGTCAGCCTCGCCTCGTGATGGGGTCAATCTGGTGTCAGTCTCGCCTCGTGATGGGGTCAGTCTGGTGTCAGCCTCGCCTCGTGATGGGGTCAGTCTGGTGTCAGCCTCGCCTCGTGATGGGGTCAGTCTGGTGTCAGCCTCGCCTCGTGATGGGTTCAGTCTGGTGTCAGCCTCACATCATGATGGGGTCAGTCTGGTGTCAGTCTCGCCTCGTGATGGGGTCAGTCTGGTGTCAGTCTCGCCTCGTGATGGGGTCAGTCTGGTGTCAGCCTCGCCTCGTGATGGGGTCAGTCTGGCGTCAGCATCGTCTCGTGATGGTGTCAGTCTGGTGTGAGCCTCGCTAGTGATGGGGTCAGTCTGGTGTCAGTCTCGCCTCGTGATGGGGTCAGTCTGGTGTCAGCCTCGCCTCGTGATGGGGTCAGTCTGGTGTTAGCTTTGCCTCGTGATGGGGTCAGTCTGGTGTCAGTCTCGCCTCGTGATGGTGTCAGTCTGGTGTCAGCCTTGCCTCGTGATGGGGTCAGTCTGGTGTCAGCCGCACATCATGATGGGGTCAGTCTGGTGTCAGCATCGCCTCGTGATGGGGTCAGTGTGGTGTCAGCCTCGCCTCGTGATGGGGTCAGTCTGGTGTCAGCCTCGCCTCGTGATGGGTTCAGTCTGGTGTCAGCCTCACATCATGATGGGGTCAGTCTGGTGTCAGTCTCGCCTCGTGATGGGGTCAGTCTGGTGTCAGTCTCGCCTCGTGATGGGGTCAGTCTGGTGTCAGCCTCGCCTCGTGATGGGGTCAGTCTGGCGTCAGCATCGTCTCGTGATGGTGTCAGTCTGGTGTGAGCCTCGCTAGTGATGGGGTCAGTCTGGTGTCAGTCTCGCCTCGTGATGGGGTCAGTCTGGTGTCAGCCTCGCCTCGTGATGGGGTCAGTCTGGTGTCAGTCTCGCCTAGTGATGGGCTCAGTCTGGTGTCAGTCTCGCCTCGTGATGGTGTCAGTCTGGTGTCAGTCTCGCCTCGTGATGGGGTCAGTCTTGTGTCAGCCTCGCCTCGTGATGGGGTCAGTCTGGTGTCAGTCTCGCTTCGTGATGGGGTCAGTCTGGTGTCAGTCTCGCCTCGTGATTGGGTCAGTGTGGTGTCAGTCTCGTCTCGTGATGGGGTCAGTCTGGTGTCAGCCTCGCCTCGTGATGGGGTCAATCTGGTGTCAGTCTCGCCTCGTGATGGGGTCAGTCTGGTGTCAGCCTTGCCCCGTGATGGGATCAGTCTGGTGTCAGTCTCGCTTCGTGATGGGGTCAGTCTGGTGTCAGCCTCGCCTCGTGATGGGTCAGTCTGGTGTCAGCCTCGCCTCGTGATGGGGTCAGTCTGTTGTCATCCTCGCCTCGTGATGGTGTCAGTCTGGTGTCAGCCTCGCTTCGTGATGGGGTCAGTCTTGTGTCAGCCTCGCCTCGTGATGGGGTCAGTCTGGTGTCAGCCTCGCCTCGTGATGGGGTCAGTCTGGTGTCAGCCTCGCCTCGTGATGGGGTCAGTCTGATGTCAGCCTCACTTCATGATGGGGTCAGTCTGGTGTCAGCCTCGCCCTGTGATGGGTCAGTCTGGTGTCAGCCTCGCCTCATGATGGGGTCAGTCTGGTGTCAGCCTCGCCTCGTGATGGGGTCAGTCTGGTGTTAGCTTTGCCTCGTGATGGGGTCAGTCTGGTGTCAGTCTCGCCTCGTGATGGTGTCAGTCTGGTGTCAGCCTTGCCTCGTGATGGGGTCAGTCTGGTGTCATTCTCGCCTCGTGATGGGGTCAGTCTGGTTTCAGCCTCACATCATGATGGTGTCAGTCTGGTTTCAGCCTCGCCTCGTGATGGTGTCAGTCTGGTGTGAGCCTCGCTAGTGATGGGGTCAGTCTGGTGTCAGTCTCGCCTCGTGATGGGGTCAGTCTGGTGTCAGCCTCGCCTCGTGATGGGGTCAGTCTGGTGTCAGCCTCGCCTCGTGATGGGCTCAGTCTGGTGTCAGTCTCGCCTCGTGATGGGGTCAGTCTGGTGTCAGCCTCGCCTCGTGATGGGGTCAATCTGGTGTCAGTCTCGCCTCGTGATGGGGTCAGTCTGGTGTCAGCCTCGCCTCGTGATGGGGTCAGTCTGGTGTCAGCCTCGCCTCGTGATGGGGTCAGTCTGGTGTCAGCCTCGCCTCGTGATGGGTTCAGTCTGGTGTCAGCCTCACATCATGATGGGGTCAGTCTGGTGTCAGTCTCGCCTCGTGATGGGGTCAGTCTGGTGTCAGTCTCGCCTCGTGATGGGGTCAGTCTGGTGTCAGCCTCGCCTCGTGATGGGGTCAGTCTGGCGTCAGCATCGTCTCGTGATGGTGTCAGTCTGGTGTGAGCCTCGCTAGTGATGGGGTCAGTCTGGTGTCAGTCTCGCCTCGTGATGGGGTCAGTCTGGTGTCAGCCTCGCCTCGTGATGGGGTCAGTCTGGTGTTAGCTTTGCCTCGTGATGGGGTCAGTCTGGTGTCAGTCTCGCCTCGTGATGGTGTCAGTCTGGTGTCAGCCTTGCCTCGTGATGGGGTCAGTCTGGTGTCAGCCGCACATCATGATGGGGTCAGTCTGGTGTCAGCATCGCCTCGTGATGGGGTCAGTGTGGTGTCAGCCTCGCCTCGTGATGGGGTCAGTCTGGTGTCAGCCTCGCCTCGTGATGGGTTCAGTCTGGTGTCAGCCTCACATCATGATGGGGTCAGTCTGGTGTCAGCCTCGCCTCGTGATGGGGTCAGTCTGGTGTCAGTCTCGCCTCGTGATGGGGTCAGTCTGGTGTCAGCCTCGCCTCGTGATGGGGTCAGTCTGGCGTCAGCATCGTCTCGTGATGGTGTCAGTCTGGTGTGAGCCTCGCTAGTGATGGGGTCAGTCTGGTGTCAGTCTCGCCTCGTGATGGGGTCAGTCTGGTGTCAGCCTCGCCTCGTGATGGGGTCAGTCTGGTGTCAGTCTCGCCTAGTGATGGGCTCAGTCTGGTGTCAGTCTCGCCTCGTGATGGGGTCAGTCTGGTGTCAGCCTCGCCTCGTGATGGGGTCAATCTGGTGTCAGTCTCGCCTCGTGATGGGGTCAGTCTGGTGTCAGCCTCGCCTCGTGATGGGGTCAGTCTGGTGTCAGCCTCGCCTCGTGATAGTGTCAGTCTGGTGTCAGCCTCGCTAGTTATGGTGTCAGTCTGCTGTCAGCCTTACCTCGTGATGGGGTCAGTCTGGTGTCAGCCTCACATCATGATGGTGTCAGTCTGGTGTCAGCCTCGCTTCGTGATGGTGTCAGTCTTGTGTCAGTCTCGCCTCGTGATGGTGTCAGTCTGGTGTCAGCATCGCCTCGTGATGGGGTCAGTCTGGTGTCAGCCTCGCCTCGTGATGGGGTCAGTCTGGTGTCAGCCTCACATCTTGATGGTGTCAGTCTTGTGTCAGTCTCGACTCATGATGGTGTCAGTCTGGCGTCAGCCTCGCCTCGTGATGGGGTCAGTCTGGTGTCAGCCTCGCCTAGTGATGGGGTCAGTCTGGTGTCAACCTCACATCATGATGGTGTCAGTCTGGTGTCAGTCTCGCCTCGTGATGGTGTCTGTCTAGTGTCAACCTCGCCTCGTGATGTGGTCAGTCTGGTGTCAGCCTCACATCATGATGGTGTCAGTCTGATGTCAGCCTCGCCTCGTGATGGGGTCAGTCTGGTGTCAGCCTCGCCTCGTGATGGGGTCAGTCTGGTGTCAGCCTCGCCTCTTGATGGTGTAAGTTTGGTGTCAGCCTCGCTTCGTGATGGGGTCAGTCTGGTGTCAGCCCCGCCTCGTGATGGGGTCAGTCTGGTGTCAGCCTTGCCTCGTGACGGGGTCAGTCTTGTGTCAGCCTCGCCACGTGATGGGGTCAGTCTGGGGTCAGCCTCGCCTCCTGATGGGTTCTGTCTGGTGTCAGCCTCGCCTCGTGATGGGTTCAGTCTGGTGTCAGCCTCGTCCCGTGATGGTGTCAGTCTGGTGTCAGACTCGTCCCGTGATGGGGTCAGTCTGGTGTCAGTCTCGCCTCGTGATGGTGTCAGTCTGGTGTCAGTCTCGCCTCGTGATGAGGTCAGTCTGGTGTCAGTCTCGCTTCATGATGGGGTCAGTCTGGTGTCAGTCTCGTCTCGTGATGGTGTCAGTCTGGTGTCAGCCTAGCCTCGTGATGGGGTCAGTCTGGTGTCAGCCTCGCCTCGTGATGGGGTCAGTCTGGTGTCAGCCTCGCCTAGTGATGGGGTCAGTCTGGTGTCAGCCTCACATCATGATGGTGTCAGTCTGGTGTCAGCTTCGCCTCGTGATGGGGTCAGTCTGGTGTCAGTCTCGCCTCGTGATGGGGCCAGTCTGGTGTCAGACTCGCCTCGTGATGGGGTCAGTCTGGTTTCAGTCTCGCCTAGTGATGGGGTCAGTCTGGTGTCAGCCTCACATCATGATGGTGTCAGTCTGGTGTCAGCCTCGCCTCGTGATGGTGTCATTCTGGTGTCAGCCTCGCCTCGTGATGGGGTCAGTCTGGTGTCAGCCTCGCCTCGTGATGGTGTCAGTCTGGTGTCAGCCTTGCCTCGTGATGGGGTCAGTGTGGTGTCAGCCTCGCCTCGTGATGGGGACAGTCTGGTGTCAGCCTCGCCTCGTGATGGGGTCAGTCTGGTGTCAGCCTCGCCTCGTGATGGGGTCAGTCTGATGTCAGCCTCACATCATGATGGGGTCAGTCTGGTGTCAGCCTCGCCCTGTGATGGGTCAGTCTGGTGTCAGCCTCGCCTCGTGATGGGGTCAGTCTGGTGTCAGCCTCGCCTCGTGATGGGGTCAGTCAGGTGTCAGCCTCGCCTCGTGATGGGGTCAGTCTGGTGTTAGCTTTGCCTCGTGATGGGGTCATTCTGGTGTCAGTCTCGCCTCGTGATGGTGTCAGTCTGGTGTCAGCCTCGCCTCGTGATGGGGTCAGTCTGGTGTCAGTCTTGCCTCGTGATGGGGTCAGTCTGGTTTCAGCCTCACATCATGATGGTGTCAGTCTGGTGTCAGCCTCGCCTCGTGATGGTGTCAGTCTGGTGTCAGTCTCGCCTCGTGATGGGGTCAGTCTGGTGTCAGTCTCGCCTCGTGATGGGGTCAGTCTGGTGTCAGCCTCGCCTCGTGATGGGTTAGTCTGGCGTCAGCATCGCCTCGTGATGGTGTCAGTCTGGTGTGAGCCTCGCTAGTGATGGGGTCAGTCTGGTGTCAGCCTCACATCATGATGGTGTCAGTCTGGTGTCAGCCTCGCCTCGTGATGGTGTCAGTCTGGTGTCAGCCTCGCCTCGTGATGGGGTCAGTCTGGTGTCAGCCTCGCCTCGTGATGGGGTCAGTCTGGTGTCAGCCTTGCCTCGTGATGGGGTCAGTCTGGTGTCAGCATCGCCTCGTGATGGTGTCAGTCTGGTGGGAGCCTCGCTAGTGATGGGGTCAGTCTGGTGTCAGTCTCGCCTCGTGATGGGGTCAGTCTGGTGTCAGCCTCGCCTCGTGATGGGGTCAGTCTGGTGTCAGTCTCGCCTCGTGATGGGGTCAGTCTGGTGTCAGTCTCGCCTCGTGATGGTGTCAGTCTGGTGTCAGCCTCGCCTCGTGATGGGGTCAGTCTGGTGTCAGTCTCGCCTAGTGATGGGGTCAGTCTGGTGTCAGCCTCACATCATGATGGTGTCAGTCTGGTGTCAGCCTCGCCTCGTGATGGGGTCAGTCTGGTGTCAGCCTCGCCTCGTGATGGGGTCAGTCTGGAGTCAGCCTCGCCTCGTGATGGGATCAGTCTGGTGTCAGCCTCGCCTCGTGATGGGGTCAGTCTGGTGTAAGCCTCGCCTCGTGATGGGGTCAGTCTGGTGTCAGCCTCGCCTCGTGATGGGGTCAGTCTGCTGTCAGCCTCACATCATGATGGGGTCAGTCTGGTGTCAGCCTCGCCCCGTGATGGTGTCAGTCTGGTGTCAGCCTCGCCTCGTGATGGGGTCAGTATGGTGTCAGCCTCGCCTCGTGATGGGGTCTGTCTGGTGTCAGCTTCGCCTCGTGATGGGGTCAGTCTGGTGTCAGTCTCGCCTCGTGATGGTGTCAGTCTGGTGTCAGCCTCGCCTCGTGATGGGGTCAGTCGGGTGTCAGTCTCGCCTAGTGATGGGGTCAGTCTGGTGTCAGCCTCACATCATGATGGTGTCAGTCTGGTGTCAGCCTCGCCTTGTGATGGTGTCAGTCTGGTGTCAACCTCGCCTCGTGATGGGGTCAGTCTGGTGTCAGCCTCGCCTCGTGATGGGGTCAGTCTGGTGTCAGCCTCGCCTCGTGATAAGGTCAGTCTGGTGTCAGCCTCTCCTCGTGATGGGGTCAGTCTGGTGTCAGTCTCGCCTAATGATGGGGTCAGTCTGGTGTCAGCCTCACATCATGATGGTGTCATTCTGGTGTCAGCCTCGCCTCGTGATGGTGTCAGTCTGGTGTCAGCCTCGCTTCGTGATGGGGTCAGTCTGGTGTCAGCATCGGCTAGTGATGGGGTCAGTCTGGTGTCAGCCTCGCCTCGTGATGGTGTCAGTCTGGTGTCAGCCTCGGTAGTGATGGGGTCAGTCTGGTGTCAGCCTCGCCTCGTGATGGAGTCAGTCTGGTGTCAGCCTCATCCCGTGATGGGGTCAGTCTGGTGTCAGCCTCGCCTCGTGATTTGGTCAGTCTGGTGTCAGCCTCGTCCCGTGATGGGGTCAGTCTGGTGTCAGCCTCGCCTCGTGATGGGGTCAGTCTGGTGTTAGCCTCGCCTCGTGATGGGGTCAGTCTGGTGTCAGCCTCGCCTCGTGATGGGGTCAGTCTGGTGTTAGCCTCGCCTCGTGATGGGGTCAGTCTGGTGTCAGCCTCTCCTCGTGATGGGGTCAGTCTGGTGTCAGTCTCGCCTAGTGATGGGGTCAGTCTGATGTCAGTCTCGCCTCGTGATGGTGTCAGTCTGGTGTCAGCCTCGCCTCGTGATGGGGTCAGTCTGGTGTCAGTCTCGCCTAGTGATGGGGTCAGTCTGGTGTCAGCCTCACATCATGCTGGTGTCAGTCTGGTGTCAGCCTCGCCTCGTGATGGAGTCAGTCTGGTGTCAGCCTCGCCTCGTGATGGGGTCAGTCTGGTGTCAGCCTCGCCTCGTGATGGGGTCAATCTTATGTCAGCCTTGCCTCGTGATGGGGTCAGTCTGGTGTCAGCCTCGCCTCGTGATGGGGTCAGTCTGGTGTCAGTCTTGCTTCATGATGGGGTCAGTCTGGTGTCAGTCTCGCCTCGTGATGGGGTCAGTCTGGTGTCAGCCTCGCCTCTTGATGGGGTCAGTCTGGTGTCTGTCTCGCCTAGTGATGGGGTCAGTCTGGTGTCAGTCTCGCCTCGTGATGGTGTCAGACTGGTGTGAGCCTCGCCTCGTGATGGGGTCAGTCTGGTGTCAGTCTCGACTAGTGATGGGGTCAGTCTGGTGTCAGCCTCGCCTCGAGATGGGGTCAGTCTGGTGTCAGTCTCGCCTCGTGATGGGGTCAGTCTGGTGTCAGCATCGTCTTGTGATGGTGTCAGTCTGGTGTGAGTCTCGCTAGTGATGGGGTCAGTCTGGTGTAAGCCTAGCCTCGTGATGGGGTCAGTCTGGTGTCAGCCTCGCCTCGTGATGGGGTCAGTCTGGTGTCAGTCTCGCCTCGTGATGGGGTCAGTCTGGTGTCAGCTTCGCCTCGTGATGGGTTCAGTCTGGTGTCAGTCTCTCCTTGTGATTGGGTCAGTCTGGTGTCAGCCTCGCCTCGTGATGGAGTCAGTCTGGTGTCAGTCTCGCCTAGTGATGGGGTAAGTATGGTGTCAGCCTCACATCGTGATGGTGTCAGTCTGGTGTCAGCCTCGCCTCGTGATTGTGTCAGTCTGGTGTCAGCCTCGCTTCGTGATGGGGTCAGTCTGGTGTCAGCATCGCCTCGTGATGGGGTCAGTCTGGTTTCAGCCTCGCCTCGTGATGGGGTCAGTCTGGTTTCAGCCTCGACTCGTGATGGGGTCAGTCTGGTGTCAGTCTCGCCTAGTGATGGGGTAAGTATGGTGTCAGCCTCACATCGTGATGGTGTCAGTCTGGTGTCAGCCTCGCCTCGTGATGGTGTCAGTCTGGTGTCAGCCTCGCTTCGTGATGGGGTCTGTCTTGTGTCAGCCTTGCCTAGTGATGGGGTCAGTCTGGTGTCAGCCTCGCCTCGTGATGGGGTCAGTCTGGTGTCAGCCTCGCCACGTGATGGGGTCAGTCTGATGTCAGCCTCACATCATGATGGGGTCAGTCTGGTGTCAGCCTCGCCCTGTGATGGGTCAGTCTGGTGTCAGCCTCGCCTCGTGATGGGGTCAGTCTGGTGTCAGCCTCGCCTCGTGATGGGGTCAGTCTGGTGTTAGCTTTGCCTCGTGATGGGGTCAGTCTGGTGTCAGTCTCGCCTCATGATGGTGTCAGTCTGGTGTCAGCCTTGCCTCGTGATGGGGTCAGTCTGGTGTCAGTCTCGCCTCGTGATGGGGTCAGTCTGGTTTCAGCCTCACATCATGAAGGTGTCAGTCTGGTTTCAGCCTCGCCTCGTGATGGTGTCAGTCTGGTGTCAGCCTCGCCTCGTGATGGGGTCAGTGTGGTGTCAGCCTCGCCTCGTGATGGGGTCAGTCTGGTGTCAGCCTCGCCTCGTGATGGGTTCAGTCTGGTGTCAGCCGCACATCATGATGGGGTCAGTCTGGTGTCAGCCTCGCCTCGTGATGGGGTCAGTGTGGTGTCAGCCTCGCCTCGTGATGGGGTCAGTCTGGTGTCAGTCTCGCCTCGTGATGGGGTCAGTCTGGTTTCAGCCTCACATCATGATGGTGTCAGTCTGGTGTCAGCCTCGCCTCGTGATGGTGTCAGTCTGGTGTCAGCCTCGCCTCGTGATGGGGTCAGTGTGGTGTCAGCCTCGCCTCGAGATGGGGTCAGTCTGGTGTCAGTCTCGCCTCGTGATGGGGTCAGTCTGGTGTCAGCATCGTCTTGTGATGGTGTCAGTCTGGTGTGAGTCTCGCTAGTGATGGGGTCAGTCTGGTGTAAGCCTAGCCTCGTGATGGGGTCAGTCTGGTGTCAGCCTCGCCTCGTGATGGGGTCAGTCTGGTGTCAGTCTCGCCTCGTGATGGGGTCAGTCTGGTGTCAGCTTCGCCTCGTGATGGGTTCAGTCTGGTGTCAGTCTCTCCTTGTGATTGGGTCAGTCTGGTGTCAGCCTCGCCTCGTGATGGGGTCAGTGTGGTGTCAGCCTCGCCTCGTGATGGGGTCAGTCTGGTGTCAGCCTCGCCTCGTGATGGGTTCAGTCTGGTGTCAGCCGCACATCATGATGGGGTCAGTCTGGTGTCAGCCTCGCCTCGTGATGGGGTCAGTGTGGTGTCAGCCTCGCCTCGTGATGGGGTCAGTCTGGTGTCAGTCTCGCCTCGTGATGGGGTCAGTCTGGTTTCAGCCTCACATCATGATGGTGTCAGTCTGGTGTCAGCCTCGCCTCGTGATGGTGTCAGTCTGGTGTCAGCCTCGCCTCGTGATGGGGTCAGTGTGGTGTCAGCCTCGCCTCGTGATGGGGTCAGTCTGGTGTCAGCCTCGCCTCGTGATGGGTTCAGTCTGGTGTCAGCCGCACATCATGATGGGGTCAGTCTGGTGTCAGCCTCGCCTCGTGATGGGGTCAGTGTGGTGTCAGCCTCGCCTCGTGATGGGGTCAGTCTGGTGTCAACCTCGCCTCGTGATGGGTTCAGTCTGGTGTCAGCCTCACATCATGATGGGGTCAGTCTGGTGTCAGTCTCGCCTCGTGATGGGGTCAGTCTGGTGTGAGCCTCGCTAGTGATGGGGTCAGTCTGGTGTCAGTCTCGCCTCGTGATGGGGTCAGTCTGGTGTCAGCCTCGCCTCGTGATGGGGTCAGTCTGGTGTCAGTCTCGCCTAGTGATGGGCTCAGTCTGGTGTCAGTCTCGCCTCGTGATGGTGTCAGTCTGGTGTCAGTCTCGCCTCGTGATGGGGTCAGTCTTGTGTCAGCCTCGCCTCGTGATGGGGTCAGTCTGGTGTCAGTCTCGCTTCGTGTTGGGGTCAGTCTGGTGTCAGTCTCGCCTCGTGATGGGGTCAGTGTGGTGTCAGTCTCGCCTCGTGATGGGGTCAGTCTGGTGTCAGCCTCGCCTCGTGATGGGGTCAATCTGGTGTCAGCCTCGCCTCGTGATGGTGTCAGTCTGGTGTCAGCCTCGCCTCGTGATGGGGTCAGTGTGGTGTCAGCCTCGCCTCGTGATGGGGTCAGTCTGGTGTCAGCCTCGCCTCGTGATGGGTTCAGTCTGGTGTCAGCCGCACATCATGATGGGGTCAGTCTGGTGTCAGCCTCGCCTCGTGATGGGGTCAGTGTGGTGTCTGCCTCGCCTCGTGATGGGGTCAGTCTGGTGTCAGCCTTGCCTCGTGATGGGTTCAGTCTGGTGTGAGCCTCACATCATGATGGGGTCAGTCTGGTGTCAGTCTCGCCTCGTGATGGGGTCAGTCTGGTGTCAGTCTCGCCTCGTGATGGGGTCAGTCTGGTGTCAGCCTCGCCTCGTGATGGGGTCAGTCTGGCGTCAGCATCGTCTCGTGATGGTGTCAGTCTGGTGTGAGCCTCGCTAGTGATGGGGTCAGTCTGGTGTCAGTCTCGCCTCGTGATGGGGTCAGTCTGGTGTCAGCCTCGCCTCGTGATGGGGTCAGTCTGGTGTCAGTCTCGCCTAGTGATGGGCTCAGTCTGGTGTCAGTCTCGCCTCGTGATGGTGTCAGTCTGGTGTCAGTCTCGCCTCGTGATGGGGTCAGTCTTGTGTCAGCCTCGCCTCGTGATGGGGTCAGTCTGGTGTCAGTCTCGCTTCGTGATGGGGTCAGTCTGGTGTCAGTCTCGCCTCGTGATTGGGTCAGTGTGGTGTCAGTCTCGCCTCGTGATGGGGTCAGTCTGGTGTCAGCCTCGCCTCGTGATAGTGTCAGTCTGGTGTCAGCCTCGCTAGTTATGGTGTCTGTCTGCTGTCAGCCTCACCTCGTGATGGGGTCAGTCTGGTGTCAGCCTCACATCATGATGGTGTCAGTCTGGTGTCAGCCTCGCCTCGTGATGGGGTCAGTCTGGTGTCAGCCTCGCTTCGTGATGGTGTCAGTCTTGTGTCAGTCTCGCCTCGTGATGGTTTCAGACTGGTGTCAGCATCGCCTCGTGATGGGGTCAGTCTGGTGTCAGCCTCGCCTCGTGATGGGGTCAGTCTGGTGTCAGCCTCACATCTTGATGGTGTCAGTCTTGTGTCAGTCTCGACTCATGATGGTGTCAGTCTGGCGTCAGCCTCGCCTCGTGATGGGGTCAGTCTGGTGTCAGCCTCGCCTAGTGATGGGGTCAGTCTGGTGTCAACCTCACATCATGATGGTGTCAGTCTGGTGTCAGTCTCGCCTCGTGATGGTGTCTGTCTAGTGTCAACCTCGCCTCGTGATGTGGTCAGTCTGGTGTCAGCCTCACATCATGATGGTGTCAGTCTGATGTCAGCCTCGCCTCGTGATGGGGTCAGTCTGGTGTCAGCCTCGCCTCGTGATGGGTCAGTCTGGTGTCAGCCTCGCCTCTTGATGGTGTAAGTTTGGTGTCAGCCTCGCTTCGTGATGGGGTCAGTCTGGTGTCAGCCCCGCCTCGTGATGGGGTCAGTCTGGTGTCAGCCTCGCCTCGTGATGGGTCAGTCTGGTGTCAGCCTCGCCTCGTGATGGGGTCAGTCTGGTGTCAGCCTCGCCTCGTGATGGTGTCAGTCTGGTGTCAGCCTCGCTTCGTGATGGGGTCAGTCTTGTGTCAGCCTCGCCTCGTGATGGGGTCAGTCTGGTGTCAGCCTCGACTCGTGATGGGGTCAGTCTGGTGTCAGCCTCGCCTCGTGATGGGGTCAGTCTGGTGTCAGCCTCGCCTCGTGATGGGGTCAGTCTGATGTCAGTCTCGCCTAGTGATGGGCTCAGTCTGGTGTCAGTCTCGCCTCGTGATGGTGTCAGTCTGGTGTCAGTCTCGCCTCGTGATGGGGTCAGTCTTGTGTCAGCCTCGCCTCGTGATGGGGTCAGTCTGGTGTCAGTCTCGCTTCGTGATGGGGTCAGTCTGGTGTCAGTCTCGCCTCGTGATTGGGTCAGTGTGGTGTCAGTCTCGCCTAGTGATGGGCTCAGTCTGGTGACAGTCTCGCCTCGTGATGGGTTCAGTCTGGTGTCAGCCGCACATCATGATGGGGTCAGTCTGGTGTCAGCCTCGCCTCGTGATGGGGTCAGTGTGGTGTCAGCCTCGCCTCGTGATGGGGTCAGTCTGGTGTCAGCCTCGCCTCGTGAGGGGTTCAGTCTGGTGTCAGCCTCACATCATGATGGGGTCAGTCTGGTGTCAGTCTCGCCTCATGATGGGGTCAGTCTGGTGTCAGTCTCGCCTCGTGATGGGGTCAGTCTGGTGTCAGCCTCGCCTCGTGATGGGGTCAGTCTGGCGTCAGCATCGTCTCGTGATGGTGTCAGTCTGGTGTGAGCCTCGCTAGTGATGGGGTCAGTCTGGTGTCAGTCTCGCCTCGTGATGGGGTCATTCTGGTGTCAACCTCGCCTCGTGATGGGGTCAGTCTGGTGTCAGCCTCACATCTTGATGGTGTCAGTCTTGTGTCAGTCTCGACTCATGATGGTGTCAGTCTGGCGTCAGCCTCGCCTCGTGATGGGGTCAGTCTGGTGTCAGCCTCGCCTAGTGATGGGGTCAGTCTGGTGTCAAACTCACATCATGATGGTGTCAGTCTGGTGTCAGTCTCGCCTCGTGATGGGGTCAGTCTGGTGTCAGCCCCGCCTCGTGATGGGGTCAGTCTGGTGTCAGCCTTGCCTCGTGATGGGTCAGTCTGGTGTCAGCCTCGCCTCGTGATGGGGTCAGTCTGGTGTCAGCCTCGCCTCGTGATGGTGTCAGTCTGGTGTCAGCCTCGCTTCGTGATGGGGTCAGTCTTGTGTCAGCCTCGCCTCGTGATGGGGTCAGTCTGGTGTCAGCCTCGCCTCGTGATGGGGTCAGTCTGGTGTCAGCCTCGCCTCGTGATGGGGTCAGTCTGGTGTCAGCCTCGCCTCGTGATGGGGTCAGTCTGGTGTCAGTCTCGCCTAGTGATGGGCTCAGTCTGGTGTCAGTCTCGCCTCGTGATGGTGTCAGTCTGGTGTCAGTCTCGCCTCGTGATGGGGTCAGTCTTGTGTCAGCCTCGCCTCGTGATGGGGTCAGTCTGGTGTCAGTCTCGCTTCGTGATGGGGTCAGTCTGGTGTCAGTCTCGCCTCGTGATTGGGTCAGTGTGGTGTCAGTCTCGCCTAGTGATGGGCTCAGTCTGGTGTCAGTCTCGCCTCGTGATGTGTTCAGTCTGGTGTCAGCCGCACATCATGATGGGGTCAGTCTGGTGTCAGCCTCGCCTCGTGATGGGGTCAGTGTGGTGTCAGCCTCGCCTCGTGATGGGGTCAGTCTGGTGTCAGCCTCGCCTCGTGTGGGGTTCAGTCTGGTGTCAGCCTCACATCATGATGGGGTCAGTCTGGTGTCAGTCTCGCCTCATGATGGGGTCAGTCTGGTGTCAGTCTCGCCTAGTGATGGGGTCAGTCTGGTGTCAGCCTCACATCATGATGGTGTCAGTCTGGTGTCAGTCTCGCCTCGTGATGGGGTCAGTCTGGTGTCAGCCTCGCCTCGTGATGGGTTCAGTCTGGTGTCAGCCGCACATCATGATGGGGTCAGTCTGGTTTCAGCCTCGCCTCGTGATGGGGTCAGTGTGGTGTCAGCCTCGCCTCGTGATGGGGTCAGTCTGGTGTCAGCCTCGCCTCGTGAGGGGTTCAGTCTGGTGTCAGCCTCACATCATGATGGGGTCAGTCTGGTGTCAGTCTCGCCTCATGATGGGGTCAGTCTGGTGTCAGCCTCGCCTCGTGATGGGGTCAGTCTGGTGTCAGTCTCGCCTCGTGAAGGTGTCAGTCTGGTGTCAGTCTCGCCTCGTGATGGGGTCAGTTTGGTGTCAGTCTCGCCTCATGATGGGGTCAGTCTGGTGTCAGTCTCGCCTCGTGATCGTGTCAGTCTGGTGTCAGCCTAGCCTCATGATGGGGTCAGTCTGGTGTCAGCCTCGCCTCGTGATGGGGTCAGTCTGGTGTCAGTCTCGCCTAGTGATGGGGTCAGTCTGGTGTCAGCCTCGCCACGTGATGGGGTCAGTCTGGGGTCAGCCTCGCCTCCTGATGGGTTCTGTCTGGTGTCAGCCTCGCCTCGTGATGGGTTCAGTCTGGTGTCAGCCTCGTCCCGTGATGGTGTCAGTCTGGTGTCAGACTCGTCCCGTGATGGGGTCAGTCTGGTGTCAGTCTCGCCTCGTGATGGTGTCAGTCTGGTGTCAGTCTCGCCTCGTGATGGTGTCAGTCTGGTGTCAGTCTCGCCTCGTGATGGGGTCAGTCTGGTGTCAGTCTCGCCTCATGATGGGGTCAGTCTAGTGTCAGTCTCGCCTCGTGATGGTGTCAGTCTGGTGTCAGCCTAGCCTCGTGATGGGGTCAGTCTGGTGTCAGCCTCGCCTCGTGATGGGGTCAGTCTGGTGTCAGTCTCGCCTCGTGATGGGGTCAGTCTGGTGTCAGCCTCGCCTAGTGATGGGGTCAGTCTGGTGTCAGCCTCACATCATGATGGTGTCAGTCTGGTGTCAGCTTCGCCTCGTGATGGGGTCAGTCTGGTGTCAGTCTCGCCTCGTGATGGGGTCAGTCTGGTGTCAGACTCGCCTCGTGATGGGGTCAGTCTGGTTTCAGTCTCGCCTAGTGATTGGGTCAGTCTGGTGTCAGCCTCACATCATGATGGTGTCAGTCTGGTGTCAGCCTCGCCTCGTGATGGTGTCATTCTGGTGTCAGCCTCGCCTCGTGATGGGGTCAGTCTGGTGTCAGCCTCGCCTCGTGATGGTGTCAGTCTGGTGTCAGCCTCGCTTCGTGATGGGGTCAGTCTTGTGTCAGCCTCGCCTCGTGATGGGGACAGTCTGGTGTCAGCCTCGCCTCGTGATGGGGTCAGTCTGGTGTCAGCCTCGCCTCGTGATGGGGTCAGTCTGATGTCAGCCTCACATCATGATGGGGTCAGTCTGGTGTCAGCCTCGCCCTGTGATGGGTCAGTCTGGTGTCAGCCTCGCCTCGTGATGGGGTCAGTCTGGTGTCAGCCTCGCCTCGTGATGGGGTCAGTCTGGTGTTAGCTTTGCCTCTTGATGGGGTCAGTCTGGTGTCAGTCTCGCCTCGTGATGGTGTCAGTCTGGTGTCAGCCTCGCCTCGTGATGGGGTCAGTCTGGTGTCAGTCTCGCCTCGTGATGGGGTCAGTCTGGTTTCAGCCTCACATCATGATGGTGTCAGTCTGGTGTCAGCCTCGCCTCGTGATGGTGTCAGTCTGGTGTCAGCCTCGCCTCGTGATGGGGTCAGTGTGGTGTCAGCCTCGCCTCGTGATGGGGTAAGTCTGGTGTCAGCCTCGCCTCGTGATGGGTTCAGTCTGGTGTCAGCCGCACATCATGATGGGGTCAGTCTGGTGTCAGCCTCGCCTCGTGATGGGGTCAGTGTGGTGTCAGCCTCGCCTCGTGATGGGGTCAGTCTGGTGTCAGCCTCGCCTCGTGAGGGGTTCAGTCTGGTGTCAGCCTCACATCATGATGGGGTCAGTCTGGTGTCAGTCTCGCCTCATGATGGGGTCAGTCTGGTGTCAGTCTCGCCTCGTGATGGGGTCAGTCTGGTGTCAGCCTCGCCTCGTGATGGGGTCAGTCTGGCGTCAGCATCGTCTCGTGATGGTGTCAGTCTGGTGTGAGCCTCGCTAGTGATGGGGTCAGTCTGGTGTCAGTCTCGCCTCGTGATGGGGTCAGTCTGGTGTCAGCCTCGCCTCGTGATGGGGTCAGTCTGGTGTCAGTCTCGCCTAGTGATGGGCTCAGTCTGGTGTCAGTCTCGCCTCGTGATGGGGTCAGTCTGGTGTCAGCCTAGCCTCGTGATGGGGTCAGTCTGGTGTCAGTCTCGCTTCGTGATGGGGTCAGTCTGGTGTCAGTCTCGCCTCGTGATTGGGTCAGTGTGGTGTCAGTCTCGCCTCGTGATATTGTCAGTCTGGTGTCAGCCTTGCCTCGTGATGGGGTCAATCTGGTGTCAGTCTCGCCTCGTGATGGGGTCAGTCTGGTGTCAGCCTCGCCCCGTGATGGGATCAGTCTGGTGTCAGTCTCGCTTCGTGATGGGGTCAGTCTGGTGTCAGCCTCGCCTCGTGATGGGTCAGTCTGGTGTCAGCCTCGCCTCGTGATGGGGTCAGTCTGGTGTCAGCCTCGCCTCGTGATGGTGTCAGTCTGGTGTCAGCCTCGCTAGTTATGGTGTCAGTCTGGTGTCAGCCTCACCTCGTGAAGGGGTCAGTCTGGTGTCAGCCTCACATCATGATGGTGTCAGTCTGGTGTCAGCCACGCCTCGTGATGGGGTCAGTCTGGTGTCAGCCTCGCCTCGTGATGGGGTCAGTCTGGTGTCAGCCTCACATCTTGATGGTGTCAGTCTTGTGTCAGTCTCGACTCATGATGGTGTCAGTCTGGCGTCAGCCTCGCCTCGTGATGGGGTCAGTCTGATGTCAGCCTCGCCTAGTGATGGGGTCAGTCTGGTGTCACCTCACATCATGATGGTGTCAGTCTGGTGTCAGTCTCGCCTCGTGATGGGGTCAGTCTGGTGTCAGCCTCGCCTCCTGATGGGGTCAGTCTGGTGTCAGTCTCGCCTCGTGATGGGGTCAGTCTGGTGTCAGTCTCGCCTCGTGATGGGGTCAGTCTGGTGTCAGTCTCGCCTCGTGATGGGGTCAATCTGGTGTCAGTCTTGCCTCGTGATGATGTCAGTCTCATGTCAGCCTAGCCTCGTGATGGGGTCAGTCTGGTGTCAGCCTCGCCTCGTGATGGGGTCAGTCTGGTGTCAGTCTCGCCTCGTGATGGGGTCAGTCTGGTGTCAGCCTCGCCTCGTGATGGGGTCAGTCTGGTGTCAGCCTCGCCACGTGATGGGGTCAGTCTGGTGTCAGCCTCGCTTCGTGATGGTGTCAGTGTGGTGTCAGTCTCGCCTCGTGATGGTGTCAGTCTGGTGTCAGCATCGCCTCGTGATGGGGTCAGTCTGGTGTCAGCCTCGCCTCGTGATGGGGTCAGTCTGGTGTCAGCCTCACATCTTGATGGTGTCAGTCTTGTGTCAGTCTCGACTCATGATGGTGTCAGTCTGGCGTCAGCCTCGCCTCGTGATGGGGTCAGTCTGATGTCAGCCTCGCCTAGTGATGGGGTCAGTCTGGTGTCAACCTCACATCATGATGGTGTCAGTCTGGTGTCAGTCTCGCCTCGTGATGGGGTCAGTCTGGTGTCAGTCTCGCCACGTGATGGGGTCAGTCTGGTGTCAGTCTCGCCTCATGATGGGGTCAGTCTGGTGTCAGTCTCGCCTCGTGATCGTGTCAGTCTGGTGTCAGCCTAGCCTCATGATGGGGTCAGTCTGGTGTCAGCCTCGCCTCGTGATGGGGTCAGTCTGGTGTCAGCCTCACATCTTGATGGTGTCAGTCTTGTGTCAATCTCGACTCGTGATGGTGTCAGTCTGGTGTCAGCCTCGCCTCGTGATGGGGTCAGTCTGGTGTCAGCCTCGCCTAGTGATGGGGTCAGTCTGGTGTCAGCCTCACATCATGATGGTGTCAGTCTGGTGTCAGCCTCACCTCGTGATGGTGTCAGTCTGGTGTCAGCCTCGCCTCGTGATGGGGTCAGTCTGGTGTCAGCCTCGCCTCATGATGGGGTCAGTCTGGTGTCAGCCTCGCCTCGTGATGGTGTCAGTCTGGTGTCAGCCTCGCCTCGTGATGGGGTCAGTCTGGTGTCAGCCTCGCCTCGTGATGGGGTCAGTCTGGTGTCAGCCTCACATCTTGATGGTGTCAGTCTTGTGTCAGTCTCGACTCATGATGGTGTCAGTCTGGCGTCAGCCTCGCCTCGTGATGGGGTCAGTCTGATGTCAGCCTCGCCTAGTGATGGGGTCAGTCTGGTGTCAACCTCACATCATGATGGTGTCAGTCTGGTGTCAGTCTCGCCTCGTGATGGGGTCAGTCTGGTGTCAGTCTCGCCACGTGATGGGGTCAGTCTGGTGTCAGTCTCGCCTCATGATGGGGTCAGTCTGGTGTCAGTCTCGCCTCGTGATCGTGTCAGTCTGGTGTCAGCCTAGCCTCATGATGGGGTCAGTCTGGTGTCAGCCTCGCCTCGTGATGGGGTCAGTCTGGTGTCAGCCTCACATCTTGATGGTGTCAGTCTTGTGTCAATCTCGACTCGTGATGGTGTCAGTCTGGTGTCAGCCTCGCCTCGTGATGGGGTCAGTCTGGTGTCAGCCTCGCCTAGTGATGGGGTCAGTCTGGTGTCAGCCTCACATCATGATGGTGTCAGTCTGGTGTCAGCCTCACCTCGTGATGGTGTCAGTCTGGTGTCAGCCTCGCCTCGTGATGGGGTCAGTCTGGTGTCAGCCTCGCCTCATGATGGGGTCAGTCTGGTGTCAGCCTCGCCTCGTGATGGTGTCAGTCTGGTGTCAGCCTCGCCTCGTGATGGGGTCAGTCTGGTGTCAGCCTCGCCTCGTGATGGGGTCAGTCTGGTGTCAGTCTCGCCAAGTGATGGGGTCAGTCTGGTGTCAGCCTCACATCATGATGGTGTCAGTCTGGTGTCAGCCTTGCCTCGTGATAGTGTCAGTCTGGTGTCAGCCTCATCTCGTGATGGGGTCAGTCTGGTGTCAGCCTCGCCTCGTGATGGGGTCAGTCTGGTGTCAGCCTCACATCATGATGGTGTCAGTCTGGTGTCAGCCACGCCTCGTGATGGGGTCAGTCTGGTGTCAGCCTCGCCCCGTGATGGGGTCTGTCTGGTGTCAGTCTCGCCTCGTGATGGGGTCAGTCTGGTGTCAGTCTCGCCTCGTGATGGGTCAGTCTGCTGTCAGCCTCGCCTCCTGATGGGGTCAGTCTGGTGTCAGCCTCGCCTCGTGATGGGGTCAGTCTGGTGTCAGCCTCGCCTCGTCATGGGGTCAGTCTGGTGTCAGCCTCGCATCGTGATGGGGTCAGTCTGGTGTCAGTCTCGCCCCGTGATGGGTTCAGTCTGGTGTCAGTCTCGCCTCGTGATGGGGTCAGTCTGGTGTCAGTCTCGCCTCGTGATGGGGTCAGTCTGGTGTCAGTCTCGCCTCGTGATGGGGTCAGTCTGGTGTCAGTCTCGCCTCGTGATGGGGTCAATCTGGTGTCAGTCTTGCCTCGTGATGATGTCAGTCTGGTGTCAGCCTAGCCTCGTGATGGGGTCAGTCTGGTGTCAGCCTCGCCTCGTGATGGGGTCAGTCTGGTGTCAGTCTCGCCTCGTGATGGGGTCAGTCTGGTGTCAGCCTCGCCTCGTGATGGGGTCAGTCTGGTGTCAGCCTCGCCACGTGATGGGGTTCAGTCTGGGGTCAGCCTCGCCTCGTGATGGGGTCAGTCTGGTGTCAGCCTCGCATCGTGATGGGGTCAGTCTGGTGTCAGCCTCGTCCCGTGATGGGGTCAGTCTGGTGTCAGACTCGTCCCGTGATGGGGTCAGTCTGGTGTCAGCCTCGCCTCGTGATGGGGTCAGTCTGGTGTCAGTCTCGCCTCGTGTTGGGGTCAGTCTGGTGTCAGTCTCGCCTCGTGATGGGGTCAGTCTGGTGTCAGCCTCGCCTCGTGATGGGTCAGTCTGGTTTCAGCCTCGCCTCGTGATGGGATCAGTCTGGTGTCAGCCTCGCCTCGTGATGGTGTCAGTCTGTTGTCAGCCTCGCCTCGTGATGGGGTCAGTCTGGTGTCAGCCTCGCCTCGTGATGGGGTCAGTCTGGTGTCAGTCTCGCTTCGTGATGGTGTCAGTCTGGTGTCAGTCTCGCCTCGTGATGGTGTCAGTCTGGTGTCAGCCTCGCCTTGTGATGGGGTCAGTCTGGTGTCAGCCTCGCCTCGTGATGGGGTCAGTCTGGTGTCAGCCTCACATCGTGATGGTGTCAGTCTGGTGTCAGCCTCGCCTCGTGATGGGGTCAGTCTGGTGTCAGCCTCGCCTCGTGATGGGGTCAGTCTGGTGTCAGCCTCGCCTCGTGATGGGGTCAGTCTGGTGTCAGCCTCACATCTTGATGGTGTCAGTCTTGTGTCAGTCTCAATTCGTGATGGTGTCAGTCTGGTGTCAGCCTCGCCTCGTAATGGGGTCAGTCTGGTGTCAGCCTCGCCTCGTGATGGGGTCAGTCTGGTGTCAGCCTCACATCATGATGGTGTCAGTCTGGTGTCAGCCTCGCCTCGTGATGGGGTCAGTCTGGTGTCAGTCTCGCCAAGTGATGGGGTCAGTCTGGTGTCAGTCTCACATCATGATGGTGTCAGTCTGGTGTCAGCCTCGCCTCGTGATGGTGTCAGTCTGGTGTCAGCCTCGCCTCGTGATGGGGTCAGTCTGGTGTCAGCCTCGCCTAGTGATGGGGTCAGTCTGGTGTCAACCTCGCCCCGTGATGGGGTCTGTCTGGTGTCAGTCTCGCCTCGTGATGGGGTCAGTCTGGTGTCAGCCTCGCCTCGTGATGGGTCAGTCTGGTGTCAGCCTCGCCTCGTGATGGGGTCAGTCTGGTGTCAGCCTCGCCTCGTGATGGTGTCAGTCTGTTGTCAGCCTCGCTAGTGATGGGGTCAGTCTGGTGTCAGCCTCGCCTCGTGATGGTGTCAGTCTGGTGTCAGCCTCGCTTCGTGATGGGGTCAGTCTTGTGTCAGCCTCGACTCGTGATGGGGACAGTCTGGTGTCAGCCTCGCCTCGTGATGGGGTCAGTCTGGTGTCAGCCTCGCCTCGTGATGGGGTCAGTCTGATGTCAGCCTCACATCATGATGGGGTCAGTCTGGTGTCAGCCTCGCCCTGTGATGGGTCAGTCTGGTGTCAGCCTCGCCTCGTGATGGGGTCAGTCTGGTGTCAGCCTCGCCTCGTGATGGGGTCAGTCTGGTGTTAGCTTTGCCTCTTGATGGGGTCAGTCTGGTGTAAGTCTCGCCTCGTGATGGTGTCAGTCTGGTGTCAGCCTCGCCTCGTGATGGGGTCAGTCTGGTGTCAGTCTCGCCTCGTGATGGGGTCAGTCTGGTTTCAGCCTCACATCATGATGGTGTCAGTCTGGTGTCAGCCTCGCCTCGTGATGGTGTCAGTCTGGTGTCAGCCTCGCCTCGTGATGGGGTCAGTGTGGTGTCAGCCTCGCCTCGTGATGGGGTAAGTCTGGTGTCAGCCTCGCCTCGTGATGGGTTCAGTCTGGTGTCAGCCGCACATCATGATGGGGTCAGTCTGGTGTCAGCCTCGCCTCGTGATGGGGTCAGTGTGGTGTCAGCCTCGCCTCGTGATGGGGTCAGTCTGGTGTCAGCCTCGCCTCGTGAGGGGTTCAGTCTGGTGTCAGCCTCACATCATGATGGGGTCAGTCTGGTGTCAGTCTCGCCTCATGATGGGGTCAGTCTGGTGTCAGTCTCGCCTCGTGATGGGGTCAGTCTGGTGTCAGCCTCGCCTCGTGATGGGGTCAGTCTGGCGTCAGCATCGTCTCGTGATGGTGTCAGTCTGGTGTGAGCCTCGCTAGTGATGGGGTCAGTCTGGTGTCAGTCTCGCCTCGTGATGGGGTCAGTCTGGTGTCAGCCTCGCCTCGTGATGGGGTCAGTCTGGTGTCAGTCTCGCCTAGTGATGGGCTCAGTCTGGTGTCAGTCTCGCCTCGTGATGGGGTCAGTCTGGTGTCAGCCTAGCCTCGTGATGGGGTCAGTCTGGTGTCAGTCTCGCTTCGTGATGGGGTCAGTCTGGTGTCAGTCTCGCCTCGTGATTGGGTCAGTGTGGTGTCAGTCTCGCCTCGTGATATTGTCAGTCTGGTGTCAGCCTTGCCTCGTGATGGGGTCAATCTGGTGTCAGTCTCGCCTCGTGATGGGGTCAGTCTGGTGTCAGCCTCGCCCCGTGATGGGATCAGTCTGGTGTCAGTCTCGCTTCGTGATGGGGTCAGTCTGGTGTCAGCCTCGCCTCGTGATGGGTCAGTCTGGTGTCAGCCTCGCCTCGTGATGGGGTCAGTCTGGTGTCAGCCTCGCCTCGTGATGGTGTCAGTCTGGTGTCAGCCTCGCTAGTTATGGTGTCAGTCTGGTGTCAGCCTCACCTCGTGAAGGGGTCAGTCTGGTGTCAGCCTCACATCATGATGGTGTCAGTCTGGTGTCAGCCACGCCTCGTGATGGGGTCAGTCTGGTGTCAGCCTCGCTTCGTGATGGTGTCAGTGTGGTGTCAGTCTCGCCTCGTGATGGTGTCAGTCTGGTGTCAGCATCGCCTCGTGATGGGGTCAGTCTGGTGTCAGCCTCGCCTCGTGATGGGGTCAGTCTGGTGTCAGCCTCACATCTTGATGGTGTCAGTCTTGTGTCAGTCTCGACTCATGATGGTGTCAGTCTGGCGTCAGCCTCGCCTCGTGATGGGGTCAGTCTGATGTCAGCCTCGCCTAGTGATGGGGTCAGTCTGGTGTCAACCTCACATCATGATGGTGTCAGTCTGGTGTCAGTCTCGCCTCGTGATGGGGTCAGTCTGGTGTCAGCCTCGCCTCCTGATGGGGTCAGTCTGGTGTCAGTCTCGCCTCGTGATGGGGTCAGTCTGGTGTCAGTCTCGCCTCGTGATGGGGTCAGTCTGGTGTCAGTCTCGCCTCGTGATGGGGTCAATCTGGTGTCAGTCTTGCCTCGTGATGATGTCAGTCTGGTGTCAGCCTAGCCTCGTGATGGGGTCAGTCTGGTGTCAGCCTCGCCTCGTGATGGGGTCAGTCTGGTGTCAGTCTCGCCTCGTGATGGGGTCAGTCTGGTGTCAGTCTCGCCTCATGATGGGGTCAGTCTGGTGTCAGTCTCGCCTCGTGATCGTGTCAGTCTGGTGTCAGCCTAGCCTCATGATGGGGTCAGTCTGGTGTCAGCCTCGCCTCGTGATGGGGTCAGTCTGGTGTCAGCCTCACATCTTGATGGTGTCAGTCTTGTGTCAATCTCGACTCGTGATGGTGTCAGTCTGGTGTCAGCCTCGCCTCGTGATGGGGTCAGTCTGGTGTCAGCCTCGCCTAGTGATGGGGTCAGTCTGGTGTCAGCCTCACATCATGATGGTGTCAGTCTGGTGTCAGCCTCACCTCGTGATTGTGTCAGTCTGGTGTCAGCCTCGCCTCGTGATGGGGTCAGTCTGGTGTCAGCCTCGCCTCATGATGGGGTCAGTCTGGTGTCAGCCTCGCCTCGTGATGGTGTCAGTCTGGTGTCAGCCTCGCCTCGTGATGGGGTCAGTCTGGTGTCAGCCTCGCCTCGTGATGGGGTCAGTCTGGTGTCAGTCTCGCCAAGTGATGGGGTCAGTCTGGTGTCAGCCTCACATCATGATGGTGTCAGTCTGGTGTCAGCCTTGCCTCGTGATAGTGTCAGTCTGGTGTCAGCCTCATCTCGTGATGGGGTCAGTCTGGTGTCAGCCTCGCCTCGTGATGGGGTCAGTCTGGTGTCAGCCTCACATCATGATGGTGTCAGTCTGGTGTCAGCCACGCCTCGTGATGGGGTCAGTCTGGTGTCAGCCTCACATCATGATGGTGTCAGTCTGGTGTCAGCCACGCCTCGTGATGGGGTCAGTCTGGTGTCAGCCTCGCCCCGTGATGGGGTCTGTCTGGTGTCAGTCTCGCCTCGTGATGGGGTCAGTCTGGTGTCAGTCTCGCCTCGTGATGGGTCAGTCTGCTGTCAGCCTCGCCTCGTGATGGGGTCAGTCTGGTGTCAGCCTCGCCTCGTGATGGTGTCAGTCTGTTGTCAGCCTCGTTAGTGATGGGGTCAGTCTGGTGTCAGCCTCGCCTCGTGATGGGGTCAGTCTGGTGTCAGTCTCGCCTCGTGATGGTGTCAGTCTGGTGTCAGCCTCGCCTCGTGATGGGGTCAGTCTGGTGTCAGTCTCGCCTCGTGATGGTGTCAGTCTGGTGTCAGCCTCGCCTCGTGATGGGGTCAGTCTGGTGTCAGCCTCGCCTCCTGATGGGGTCAGTCTGGTGTCAGCCTCGCCTCGTGATGGGGTCAGTCTGGTGTCAGCCTCGCCTCGTCATGGGGTCAGTCTGGTGTCAGCCTCGCATCGTGATGGGGTCAGTCTGGTGTCAGTCTCGCCCCGTGATGGGTTCAGTCTGGTGTCAGTCTCGCCTCGTGATGGGGTCAGTCTGGTGTCAGTCTCGCCTCGTGATGGGGTCAGTCTGGTGTCAGTCTCGCCTCGTGATGGGGTCAGTCTGGTGTCAGTCTCGCCTCGTGATGGGGTCAATCTGGTGTCAGTCTTGCCTCGTGATGATGTCAGTCTGGTGTCAGCCTAGCCTCGTGATGGGGTCAGTCTGGTGTCAGCCTCGCCTCGTGATGGGGTCAGTCTGGTGTCAGTCTCGCCTCGTGATGGGGTCAGTCTGGTGTCAGCCTCGCCTCGTGATGGGGTCAGTCTGGTGTCAGCCTCGCCACGTGATGGGGTTCAGTCTGGGGTCAGCCTCGCCTCGTGATGGGGTCAGTCTGGTGTCAGCCTCGCATCGTGATGGGATCAGTCTGGTGTCAGCCTCGCCTCGTGATGGTGTCAGTCTGTTGTCAGCCTCGCCTCGTGATGGGGTCAGTCTGGTGTCAGTCTCGCTTCGTGATGGTGTCAGTCTGGTGTCAGTCTCGCCTCGTGATGGTGTCAGTCTGGTGTCAGCCTCGCCTTGTGATGGGGTCAGTCTGGTGTCAGCCTCGCCTCGTGATGGGGTCAGTCTGGTGTCAGCCTCACATCTTGATGGTGTCAGTCTTGTGTCAGTCTCAATTCGTGATGGTGTCAGTCTGGTGTCAGCCTCGCCTCGTAATGGGGTCAGTCTGGTGTCAGCCTCGCCTCGTGATGGGGTCAGTCTGGTGTCAGCCTCACATCATGATGGTGTCAGTCTGGTGTCAGCCTCGCCTCGTGATGGTGTCAGTCTGGTGTCAGTCTCGCCAAGTGATGGGGTCAGTCTGGTGTCAGCCTCACATCATGATGGTGTCAGTCTGGTGTCAGCCTCGCCTCGTGATGGTGTCAGTCTGGTGTCAGCCTCGCCTCGTGATGGGGTCAGTCTGGTGTCAGCCTCGCCTAGTGATGGGGTCAGTCTGGTGTCAGCCTCGCCTCGTGATGGGGTCAGTCTGGTGTCAGCCTCATCCCGTGATGGGGTCAGTCTGGTGTCAGCCTCGCCTCGTGATTTGGTCAGTCTGGTGTCAGCCTCGTCCCGTGATGGGGTCAGTCTGGTGTCATCCTCTCCTCGTGATGGGGTCAGTCTGGTGTTAGCCTCGCCTCGTGATGGGGTCAGTCTGGTGTCAGTCTCGACTCGTGATGGGGTCAGTCTGGTGTCAGCCTCACATCATGCTGGTGTCAGTCTGGTGTCAGCCTCGCCTCGTGATGGGGTCAGTCTGGTGTCAGCCTCGCCTCGTGATGGGGTCAGTCTGGTGTCAGCCTCGCCTCGTGATGGGGTCAATCTTATGTCAGCCTTGCCTCGTGATGGGGTCAGTCTGGTGTCAGCCTCGCCTCGTGATGGGGTCAGTCTGGTGTCAGTCTTGCTTCATGATGGGGTCAGTCTGGTGACAGTCTCGCCTCGTGATGGGGTCAGTCTGGTGTCAGCCTCGCCTCGTGATGGGGTCAGTCTGGTGTCAGTCTCGCCTAGTGAAGGTGTCAGACTGGTGTGAGCCTCGCCTCGTGATGGGGTCAGTCTGGTGTCAGTCTCGACTAGTGATGGGGTCAGTCTGGTGTCAGCCTCGCCTCGAGATGGGGTCAGTCTGGTGTCAGTCTCGCCTCGTGATGGGGTCAGTCTGGTGTCAGCATCGTCTTGTGATGGTGTCAGTCTGGTGTGAGTCTCGCTAGTGATGGGGTCAGTCTGGTGTAAGCCTAGCCTCGTGATGGGGTCAGTCTGGTGTCAGCCTCGCCTCGTGATGGGGTCAGTCTGGTGTCAGTCTCGCCTCGTGATGGGGTCAGTCTGGTGTCAGCTTCGCCTCGTGATGGGTTCAGTCTGGTGTCAGTCTCTCCTTGTGATTGGGTCAGTCTGGTGTCAGCCTCGCCTCGTGATGGAGTCAGTCTGGTGTCAGTCTCGCCTAGTGATGGGGTAAGTATGGTGTCAGCCTCACATCGTGATGGTGTCAGTCTGGTGTCAGCCTCGCTTCGTGATGGGGTCAGTCTGGTGTCAGCATCGCCTCGTGATGGGGTCATTCTGGTGTCAGCCTCGCCTCGTGATGGGGTCAGTCTGGTTTCAGCCTCGACTCGTGATGGGGTCAGTCTGGTGTCAGTCTCGCCTAGTGATGGGGTCAGTCTGGTGTTAGCTTTGCCTCGTGATGGGGTCAGTCTGGTGTCAGTCTCGCCTCGTGATGGTGTCAGTCTGGTGTCAGCCTTGCCTCGTGATGGGGTCAGTCTGGTGTCAGTCTCGCCTCGTGATGGGGTCAGTCTGGTTTCAGCCTCACATCATGATGGTGTCAGTCTGGTGTCAGCCTCGCCTCGTGATGGTGTCAGTCTGGTGTCAGCCTCGCCTCGTGATGGGGTCAGTGTGGTGTCAGCCTCGCCTCGTGATGGGGTCAGTCTGGTGTCAGCCTCGCCTCGTGATGGGTTCAGTCTGGTGTCAGCCGCACATCATGATGGGGTCAGTCTGGTGTCAGCCTCGCCTCGTGATGGGGTCAGTGTGGTGTCAGCCTCGCCTCGTGATGGGGTCAGTCTGGTGTCAGCCGCACATCATGATGGGGTCAGTCTGGTGTCAGCCTCGCCTCGTGATGGGGTCAGTGTGGTGTCAGCCTTGCCTCGTGATGGGGTCAGTCTGGTGTCAACCTCGCCTCGTGATGGGTTCAGTCTGGTGTCAGCCTCACATCATGATGGGGTCAGTCTGGTGTCAGTCTCGCCTCGTGATGGGGTCAGTCTGGTGTCAGTCTCGCCTCGTGATGGGGTCAGTCTGGTGTCAGCCTCGCCTCGTGATGGGGTCAGTCTGGCGTCAGCATCGTCTCGTGATGGTGTCAGTCTGGTGTGAGCCTCGCTAGTGATTGGGTCAGTGTGGTGTCAGTCTCGCCTCGTGATGGGGTCAGTCTGGTGTCAGCCTCGCCTCGTGATGGGGTCAATCTGGTGTCAGCCTCGCCTCGTGATGGTGTCAGTCTGGTGTCAGCCTCGCCTCGTGATGGGGTCAGTGTGGTGTCAGCCTCGCCTCGTGATGGGGTCAGTCTGGTGTCAGCCTCGCCTCGTGATGGGGTCAGTCTGGTGTCAGCCTCGCCTAGTGATGGGGTCAGTCTGGTGTCAGCCTCACATCATGATGGTGTCAGTCTGGTGTCAGCCTCGCCTCGTGATGGGGTCAGTCTGGTGTCAGTCTCGCCAAGTGATGGGGTCAGTCTGGTGTCAGCCTCACATCATGATGGTGTCAGTCTGGTGTCAGCCTTGCCTCATGATAGTGTCAGTCTGGTGTCAGCCTCGTCTCGTGATGGGGTCAGTCTGGTGTCAGCCTCGCCTCGTGATGGGGTCAGTCTGGTGTCAGCCTCACATCATGATGGTGTCAGTCTGGTGTCAGCCACGCCTCGTGATGGGGTCAGTCTGGTGTCAGCCTCACATCATGATGGTGTCAGTCTGGTGTCAGCCACGCCTCGTGATGGGGTCAGTCTGGTGTCAGCCTCGCCCCGTGATGGGGTCTGTCTGGTGTCAGTCTCGCCTCGTGATGGGGTCAGTCTGGTGTCAGCCTCGCCTCGTGATGGGTCAGTCTGGTGTCAGCCTCGCCTCGTGATGGGGTCAGTCTGGTGTCAGCCTCGCCTCATGATGGTGTCAGTCTGTTGTCAGCCTCGCTAGTGATGGGGTCAGTCTGGTGTCAGCCTCGCCTCGTGATGGGGTCAGTCTGGTGTCAGTCTCGCCTCGTGATGGTGTCAGTCTGGTGTCAGCCTCGCCTCGTGATGGGGTCAGTCTGGTGTCAGTCTCGCCTCGTGATGGTGTCAGTCTGGTGTCAGCCTCGCCTCGTGATGGGGTCAGTCTGGTGTCAGCCTCGCCTCGTGATGGGGTCAGTCTGGTGTCAGACTCGCCTCGTGATGGGGTCAGTGTGGTGTCAGCCTCGCCTCGTCATGGGGTCAGTCTCGTGTCAGCCTCGCCTCGTGATGGGGTCTGTCTGGTGTCAGCCTTGCCTCGTGACGGGGTCATTCTGGTGTCAGCCTCGCCACGTGATGGGGTCAGTCTGGGGTCAGCCTCGCCTCGTGATGGGGTCAGTCTGGTGTCAGCCTCGCCTCGTGATGGGGTCAGTCTGGTGTCAGCCTCGTCCCGTGATGGGGTCAGTCTGGTGTCAGACTCGTCCCGTGATGGGGTCAGTCTGGTGTCAGCCTCGCCTCGTGATGGGGTCAGTCTGGTGTCAGTCTCGCCCCGTGATGGGGTCAGTCTGGTGTCAGTCTCGCCTCGTGATGGGGTCAGTCTGGTGTCAGTCTCGCCTCGTGATGGGGTCAGTCTGGTGTCAGTCTCGCCTAGTGATGGGGTCAGTCTGCTGTCAGCCTCGCCTCGTGATGGGGTCAGTCTGGTGTCAGTCTTGCCTCGTGATGGTGTCAGTCTGGTGTCAGCCTAGCCTCGTGATGGGGTCAGTCTGGTGTCAGCCTCGCCTCGTGATGGGGTCAGTCTGGTGTCAGTCTCGCCTCGTGATGGGGTCAGTCTGGTGTCAGCCTCGCCTCGTGATGGGGTCAGTCTGGTGTCAGCCTCACATCATGATTTTGTCAGTCTGGTGTCAGCTTCGCCTCGTGATGGGGTCAGTCTGGTGTCAGTCTCGCCTCGTGATGGGGTCAGTCTGGTGTCAGCCTCGCCTCGTGATGGGGTCAGTCTGGTTTCAGTCTCGCCTAGTGATGGGGTCAGTCTTGTGTCAGCCTCGCCTCGTGATGGGGTCAATCTGGTGTCAGCCTCACATCGTGATGGTGTCAGTCTCGCCTCGTGATGGGGTCAGTCTGGTGTCAGCCTCGCTTCATGATGGGGTCAGTCTGGGTTCAGCCTCGCCTCGTGATGGAGTCAGTCTCGCCTCGTGATGGGGTCAGTCTGGTGTCAGCCTCGCTTCATGATGGGGTTTGTCTGGTGTCAGCCTCGCCTCGTGATTGGGTCAGTCTGGTGTCAGTCTCGCCTCGTGATGGGGTCAGTCTGGTGTCAGCCCCGCCTCGTGATGGGGTCAGTCTCGTGTCAGCCTTTCCTCGTGACGGGGTCAGTCTGGTGTCAGCCTCGCCACGTGATGGGGTCAGTCTGGTGTCAGCCTCGCCTCGTGATGGGGTCAGTCTGGTGTCAGCCTCGTCCCGTGATGGTGTCAGTCTGTTGTCAGCCTCGCTAGTTATGGGGTCAGTCTGGTGTCAGCCTCGCCACGTGATGGGGTCTGTCTGGTGTCAGCCTCGCCTCGTGATGGGGTCAATCTGGTGTCAGCCTCGCCTCGTGATGGGGTCAGTCTGGTGTCAGCCTCGCCTCGTGATTGGGTCAGTCTTGTGTCAGCCTCGCCTCGTGATGGGGTCAGTCTGGTGTCAGCCCCGCCTCGTGATAGGGTCAGTCTGGTTTCAGCCTCGCCTCGTGACGGGGTCAGTCTGGTGTCAGCCTCGCCACGTGATGGGGTCAGTCTGGGGTCAGCCTCGCCTCGTGATGGGGTCAGTCTGGTATCAGCCTCGTCCCGTGATGGGGTCAGTCTGGTGTCAGACTCGTCCCGTGATGGGGTCTGTCTGGTGTCAGCCTCTCCTCGTGATTGGGTCAGTCTGGTGTCAGTCTCGCCTCGTGATGGGGTCAGTCTGGTGTCAGCCCCGACTCATGATGGGGTCAGTCTGGTGTCAGCCTTGCCTCGTGACGGGGTCAGTCTGGTGTCAGCCTCGCCACGTGATGGGGTCAGTCTGGTGTCAGCATCGCCTCGTGATGGGGTCGGTCTGGTGTCAGTCTCGCCTCGTGATGGTGTCAGTCTGGTGTCAGCCTCGCCTCGTGATGGTTTCAGTCTGGTGTCAGTCTCGCCTCGTGATGGGGTCAGTCTGGTGTCAGCCTCACATCATGATGGTGTCAGTCTGGTGTCAGCCACGCCTCTTGATGGGGTCAGTCTGGTGTCAGTCTCGCCTTGTGACGGGGTCTGTCTGGTGTCATCCTCACATCATGATGGTGTCAGTCTGGTGTCAGCCACGCCTCGTGATGGGGTCAGTCTGGTGTCAGCCTCGCCCCGTGATGGGGTCTGTCTGGTGTCAGTCTCGCCTCGGGATGGGGTCAGTCTGGTGTCAGCCTCGCCTCGTGATGGGTCAGTCTGGTGTCAGCCTCACCTCGTGATGGGGTCAGTCTGGTGTCAGCCTCGCCTCGTGATGGTGTCAGTATGGTGTCAGTCTCGCCTCGTGATGGTGTCAGTCTGGTGTCAGCCTCTCCTCGTGATGGGGTCAGTCTGGTGTCAGTCTCGCCTCGTGATGGTGTCAGTCTGGTGTCAGCCTCGCCTCGTGATGGGGTCAGTCTGGTGTCAGCCTCGCCTCCTGATGGGGTCAGTCTGGTGTCAGCCTCGCCTTGTGATGGGGTCAGTCTGGTGTCAGCCTCGCCTCGTCATGGGGTCAGTCTGGTGTCAGCCTCGCCTCGTTATGGGGTCAGTCTGGCTTCAGCCTCGCCCCGTGATGGCATCAGTCTGGTGTCAGCCTCGCCTCGTGATGGTGTAAGTTTGGTGTCAGCCTCGCCTCGTGATGGGGTCCGTCTGGTGTCAGCCCCGCCTCGTGACGGGGTCTGTCTGGTGTCAGCCTCGCCACGTGATGGGGTCAGTCTGGGGTCAGCCTCGCCTCGTGATGGGGTCAGTCTGGTGTCAGTCTCGTCTCGTGATGTGGTCAGTCTGGTGTCAGCCTCGCCTCGTGATGGGGTCAGTCTGGTGTCAGCCTCACATCATGATGGTGTCAGTCTGGTGTCAGCCACGCCTTGTGATGGGGTCAATCTGGTGTCAGTCTCGCCTCGTGATGGGGTCAGTCTGGTGTCAGCCTCGCCCCGTGATGGGGTCAGTCTGGTGTCAGTCTTGCTTCGTGATGGGGTCAGTCTGGTGTCAGCCTCGCCTCGTGATGGGTCAGTCTGGTGTCAGCCTTGCTTCGTGATGTTGTCAGTCTGGTGTCAGCCTCGCCTCGTTTTGGTGTCAGTCTGGTGTCAGCCTCGCTAGTTATGGTGTCAGTCTGGTGTCAGCCTCACATCATGATGGTGTCAGTCTGTTGTCAGCATCGCCTCGTGATGGGGTCAGTCTGGTGTCAGCCTCGCCTCGTGATGGGGTCAGTCTGGTGTCAGCCTCGCCTCGTGATGGGGTCAGTCTGGTGTCAGCCTTGCTTCGTGATGTTGTCAGTCTGGTGTCAGTCTCGCCTCGTGATGGTGTCAGTCTGGTGTCAACCTCGTCTCGTGATGGGGTCAGTCTTGTGTCAACCTCGCCTCGTGATGGGGTCAATCTGGTGTCAGACTCACATCGTGATGGTGTCAGTCTGGTGTCAGCCTCGCCTCGTGATGTGGTCAGTCTGGTGTCAGCCTCGCCTCGTGATGGGGTCAGTCTGGTGTCAGCCTCACATCTTGATGGTGTCAGTCTTGTGTCAATCTCGACTCGTGATGGTGTCAGTCTGGTGTCAGCCTCGCCTCGTGATGGGGTCAGTCTGGTGTCAGCCTCGCCTAGTGATGGGGTCAGTCTGGTGTCAGCCTCACATCATGATGGTGTCAGTCTGGTGTCAGTCTCGCCACGTGATGGTGTCAGTCTGGTGTCAACCTCGCCTCGTGATGGGGTCAGTCTGGTGTCAGCCTCGCCTCATGATGGGGTCAGTCTGGTGTCAGCCTCACATCATGATGGTGTCAGTCTGGTGTCAGCCTCGCCTCGTGATGGGGTCAGTCTGGTGTCAGCCTCGCCTCGTGATGGGGTCAGTCTGGTGTCAGCCTCGCCTCGTGATGGGGTCAGTCTGGTGTCAGCCTTGCTTCGTGATGTTGTCAGTCTGGTGTCAGTCTCGCCTCGTGATGGTGTCAGTCTGGTGTCAACCTCGTCTCGTGATGGGGTCAGTCTTGTGTCAACCTCGCCTCGTGATGGGGTCAATCTGGTGTCAGACTCACATCGTGATGGTGTCAGTCTGGTGTCAGCCTCGCCTCGTGATGGAGTCAGTCTGGTGTCAGCCTCGCCTCATGATGTGGTCAGTCTGGTGTCAGCCTCGCCTCGTGATGGGGTCAGTCTGGTGTCAGCCTCGCCTCGTGATGGGGTCAGTCTAGTGTCAGTCTCGTCTCGTGATGTGGTCAGTCTGGTGTCAGCCTCGCCTCGTGATGGGGTCAGTCTGGTGTCAGCCTCACATCATGATGGTGTCAGTCTGGTGTCAGCCACGCCTCGTGATGGGGTCAATCTGGTGTCAGTCTCGCCTCGTGATGGGGTCAGTCTGGTGTCAGCCTCACCCCATGATGGGGTCAGTCTGGTGTCAGTCTCGCTTCGTGATGGGGTCAGTCTGGTGTCAGCCTCGCCTCATGATGGGGTCAGTCTGGTGTCAGCCTCACATCATGATGGTGTCAGTCTGGTGTCAGCCTCGCCTCGTGATGGGGTCAGTCTGGTGTCAGTCTCGCCAAGTGATGGGGTCAGTCTGGTGTCAGCCTCACATCATGATGGTGTCAGTCTGGTGTCAGTCTCGCCTCGTGATGGTGTCAGTCTGGTGTCAGCCTCGCCTCGTGATGGGGTCAGTCTGGTGTCAGCCTCGCCTCCTGATGGGGTCAGTCTGGTGTCAGCCTCGCCTCGTGATGGGGTCAGTCTGGTGTCAGCCTCGCCTCGTCATGGGGTCAGTCTGGTGTCAGCCTCGCCTCGTGATGGGGTCTTTCTGGTGTCAGCCTTGCCTCGTGACGGGGTCATTCTGGTGTCAGCCTCGCCACGTGATGGGGTCAGTCTGGTGTCAGTCTCGCCTGGTGATGGGGTCAGTCTGGTGTCAGCCTCGCCCCGTAATGGGGTCAGTCTGGTGTCAGCCTCGCCTCGTGATCGGGTCAGTCTGGTGTCAGCCTCACATCATGATGGTGTCAGTCTGTTGTCAGCCTCGCCTCGTGATGGGTCAGTCTGGTGTCAGCCTCGCTTCGTGATGGGGTCAGTCCGGTGTCAGCCTTGCCTCGTGATGGTGTCAGTCTGGTGTCAGCCTCGCTAGTTATGGTGTCAGTCTGGTGTCAGCCTCGCCTCGTGATGGTGTCAGTCTGGTGTCAGCCTCACCTCGTGATGGGGTCAGTCTGGTGTCAGCCTCACATCATGATTGTGTCAGTCTGGTGTCAGCCTCGCCTCGTGATCGGGTCAGTCTGGTGTCAGCCTCACATCATGATGGTGTCAGTCTGTTGTCAGCATCGCCTCGTGATTGGGTAAGACTGGTGTCAGCATCGCCTCATGATGGGGTCAGTCTGGTGTCAGCCTCACATCGTGATGGGGTCAGTCTGGTGTCAGTCTCGCCTCGTGATGGGGTCAGTCTGGTGTCAGCCTCGCCTCGTGATGGAGTCAGTCTGGTGTCAGTCTCGCCTCGTGATGGGGTCAGTCCGGTGTCAGTCTCGCCTCGTGATGGGGTCAGTCTGGTGTCAGCCTCGCCTCGTGATTGGGTCAGTCTGGTGTCAGCCTCGCCTCGTGATGGGGTCAGTTTTGTGTCAGTCTCGCCTAGTGATGGTGTCAGTCTAGTGTCAGCCTCACATCATGATGGGGTCAGGCTGGGGTCAGTCTCGCCTCGTGATGGGGTCAGTCTGGTGTCAGTCTCGCCTAGTGATGGTGTCAGTCTGGTGTCAGTCTCGCCTCGTGATGGGGTCAGTCTGGTGTCAGCCTCGCTCCGTGACGGGGTCAGTCTGGTGTCAGCCTCACATCATGATGGTGTCAATCTGGTGTCAGCTTCGCCTTGTGATGGTGTCAGTCTGGTGTCAGCCTCGCCTCGTGATGGGGTAAGTCTGGTGTCAGCATCGCCTCGTGATGGGGTCAGTCTGGTGTCAGCCTCACATCATGATGGGGTCAGTCTGGTGTCAGTCTCGACTCGTGATGGGGTCAGTCTGGTGTCAGTCTCACCTCGTGATGGGGTCAGTCTGTTGTCAGTCTCGCCTCGTGATGGGGTCAGTCTGGTGTCAGCCTCACATCATGATGGTGTCAGTCTGGTGTCAGCCTCGCCTAGTGATGGTGTCAGTCTGGTGTCAGCCTCGCCTCGTGATGGGGTCAGTCTGGTGTCAGCCTCGCCTAGTGATGGGGTCAGTCTGGTGTCAGCCTCACATCATGATGGGGTCAGTCTGGTGTCAGCCTAGCCTCGTGATGGTGTCAGTCTGGTGTCAGTGTCGCCTCGTGATGGGGTCAGTCTGGTGTCAGCCTCGTCCCGTGATGAGGTCCGTCTGGTGTCAGCCTCACATCATGATGGGGTCAGTCTGGTGTCAGCCTCGCCTCCTCGTGGGGTCAGTCTGGTGTCAGCTTCGCCTTGTGATGGTGTCAGTCTGGTGTCAGCCTTGCCTCGTGATGGGTTAAGTCTAGTGTCAGCCTCGCCTCGTGATGGAGTCAGTCTGGTGTCAGCCTCGCCTCGTGATGGGGTCAGTCCGTGGTCCGCCTCGCCTCGTGATAGGGTCAGTCTGGAGTCAGCCTCGCCTCGTGACGGTGTCAGTCTGGTGTCAGCCTCGCCTCGTGATGGGGTCAGTCTGGTGTCAGCCTCGCCTCGTGATGGGGTCAGTCTGGTGTCAGCCGCGCCTCGTGATGGTGTCAGTCTGGTGTCAGCCTCACATCATGATGGTGTCAGTCTGGTGTCAGCCTCGCCTTGTGATGGTGTCAGACTGGTGTCAGCCTCTCCTCGTGATGAGGTCAGTCTGGTGTCAGCCTCGCCTCGTGATGGGGTCAGTCTGGTGTCAGCCTCACATCATGATGGTGTCAGTCTGGTGTCAGCCTCGCCTCGTGATGGGGTCAGTCTGGTGTCAGCCTCGCCTCGTGATGGTGTCAGTCTCGTGTCAGCCTCGCCTCGTGATGGGGTCAATCTGGTGTCAGCCTCGCCTCGTGATGGGGTCAGTCTGGTGTCAGCCTCGCCTCGTGATGGGGTCAGTCTGGTGTCAGCCTCGCCTCGTGATGTGGTCAGTCTGGTGTCAGCCTCGCCTCGTGATGGGGTCAGTCTGGTGTCAGCCTCGCCCCGTGATGGGGTCAGTCTGGTGTCAGCCTCGCCTCGTGATGGTGTAAGTTTGGTGTCAGTCTCGCCTCGTGATGGGGTCAGTCAGGTGTCAGCCCCGCCTCGTGATGGGGTCAGTCTGGTTTCAGCCTCGCCTCGTGACGGGGTCAGTCTGGTGTCAGCCTCGCCTCGTGATGGGGTCAGTCTGGTGTCAGTCTCGCCTCGTGATGGGGTCAGTCTGGTGTCAGTCTCGCCTCGTGATGGGGTCAGTCTGGTGTCAGCCTCGCCCCGTGATGGGGTCAGTCTGGTGCCAGTCTCGCTTCGTGATGGGGTCAGTCTGGTGTTAACCTCGCCTCGTGATGGGTCAGTCTGGTGTCAGCCTCACCTCGTGATGGGGTCAGTCTGGTGTCAGCCTAGCCTCGTGATGGTGTCAGTCTGGTGTCAGCCTAGCCTCGTGATGGTGTCAGTCTGGTGTCAGCCTTGCTAGTTATGGTGTCAGTCTGGTGTCAGCCTCGCCTCGTGATGGTGTCAGTCTGGTGTCAGCCTCACCTCGTGATGGGGTCAGTCTGGTGTCAGCCTCACCTCGTGATGGGGTCAGTCTGGTGTCAGCATCACATCATGATGGTGTCAGTCTGGTGTCAGCCTCGCCGCGTGATGGGGTCAGTCTGATGTCAGCCTCGCTTCGTGATGGGGTCAGTCTGGTGTCAGCCTCACATCATGATGGTGTCAGTCTGGTGTCAGCCTCGCCTCGTGATGGGGTCAGTCTGGTGTCAGCCTCGCCTTGTGATGGGGTCAGTCTGGTGTCAGCCTCACATCGTGATGGTGTCAGTCTGGTGTCAGCCACGCCTTGTGATGGGGTCAGTCTGGTGTCAGCCTCACCTCGTGATGGGGTCAGTCTGGTGTCAGCCTCACATCATGATTGTGTCAGTCTGGTGTCAGTCTCGCCTCGTGATCGGGTCAGTCTGGTGTCAGCCTCACATCATGATGGTGTCAGTCTGTTGTCAGCATCACCTCGTGATGGGGTCAATCTGGTGTCAGCCTAACCTCGTGATGGGGTCAGTCTGGTGTCAGCCTCGCCTCGTGATGGGGTCAGTCTGGTGTCAGCCTCGCTTTGTGATGTTGTCAGTCTGGTGTCAGTCTCGCCTCGTGATGGGGTCAGTCTGGTGTCAGCCTCGCCTCGTCATGGGGTCAGTCTGGTGTCAGCCTCGCCTCGTGATGGGGTCTGTCTGGTGTCAGCCTTGCCTCGTGACGGGGTCATTCTGGTGTCAGCCTCTCCACGTGATGGGGTCAGTCTGGTGTCAGTCTCGCCTGGTGATGGGGTCAGTCTGGTGTCAGCCTCGCCCCGTGATGGGGTCAGTCTGGTGTCAGCCTCGCCTCGTGATCGGGTCAGTCTGGTGTCAGCCTCACATCATGATGGTGTCAGTCTGTTGTCAGCCTCGCCTCGTGATGGGTCAGTCTGGTGTCAGCCTCGCTTCGTGATGGGGTCAGTCCGGTGTCAGCCTCGCCTCGTGATGGTGTCAGTCTGGTGTCAGCCTCGCTAGTTATGGTGTCAGTCTGGTGTCAGCCTCGCCTCGTGATGGTGTCAGTCTGGTGTCAGCCTCACCTCGTGATGGGGTCAGTCTGGTGTCAGCCTCACATCATGATTGTGTCAGTCTGGTGTCAGCCTCGCCTCGTGATCGGGTCAGTCTGGTGTCAGCCTCACATCATGATGGTGTCAGTCTGTTGTCAGCATCGCCTCGTGATGGTGTCAGTCTGGTGTAAGCCTCGCCTCGTGATGGGGTCAGTCTGGTGTCAGTCTCGCCTCGTGATGGAGTCAGTCTGGTGTCAACCTCGCCTCGTGATGGGGTCAGTCTTGTGTCAGCCTCGCCTCGTGATGGGGTCAGTCTTGTGTCAGCCTCGCCTCGTGATGGGGTCAATCTGGTGTCAGCCTCACATCGTGATCGTGTCAGTCTGGTGTCAGCCTCGCCTCGTGATGGGGTCAGTCTGGTGTCAGTCTCGCCTCGTGATGGGGTCAGTCTGGTTTCAGCCTCGCCCCGTGATGGGGTCAGTCTGGTGTCAGTCTCGCTTCGTGATGGGGTCAGTCTGGTGTCAGCCTCGCCTCGTGATGGGTCAGTCTGGTGTCAGCCTCGCCTCGTGATGGGGTCAGTCTGGTGTCAGCCTAGCCTCATGATGGTGTCAGTCTGGTGTCAGCCTTGCTAGTTATGGTGTCAGTCTGGTGTCAGCCTCGCCTCGTGATGGTGTCAGTCTGGTGTCAGCCTCACCTCGTGATGGGGTCAGTCTGGTGTCAGCCTCACCTCGAGATTGGGGTCAGTCTGGTGTCAGCCTCACATCATGATGGTGTCAGTCTGGTGTCAGCCTCGCCGCGTGATGGGGTCAGTCTGGTGTCAGCCTCGCTTCGTGATGGTGTCAGTCTGGTTTCAGTCTCACCTCGTGATGGTGTCAGTCTGGTGTCAGACTCGCCTCGTGATGGGGTCAGTCTGGTGTCAGCCTCGCCTCGTGATGGGGTCAGTCTGGTGTCAGCCTCACATCGTGATGGTGTCAGTCTGGTGTCAGCCTCGCCTCATGATGGGGTCAGTCTGGTGTCAGCCTCGCCTCGTGATGGGGTCAGTCTGGTGTCAGCCTCACATCTTGATGGTGTCAGTCTTGTGTCAGTCTCGACTCGTGATGGTGTCAGTCTGGTGTCAGCCTCACATCGTGATGGTGTCAGTCTGGTGTCAGCCTCGCCTCGTGATGGGGCCAGTCTGGTGTCAGTCTCGCCTCGTGATGGGGTCAGTCTGGTGTCAGCCTCACATCATGATGGTGTCAGTCTGGTGTCAGCCACGCCTCTTGATGGGGTCAGTCTGGTGTCAGTCTCGCCTCGTGACGGGGTCTGTCTGGTGTCATCCTCACATCATGATGGTGTCAGTCTGGTGTCAGCCACGCCTCGTGATGGGGTCAGTCTGGTGTCAGCCTCGCCCCGTGATGGGGTCTGTCTGGTGTCAGTCTCGCCTCGTGATGGGGTCAGTCTGGTGTCAGCCTCGCCTCGTGATGGGTCAGTCTGGTGTCAGCCTCACCTCGTGATGGGGTCAGTCTGGTGTCAGTCTCGCCTCGTGATGGTGTCAGTCTGTTGTCAGCCTCGCTAGTGATGGGGTCAGTCTGGTGTCAGCCTCGCCTCGTGATGGTGTCAGTCTGGTGTCAGCCTCGCCTCGTGATGGGGTCAGTCTGGTGTCAGCCTCGCCTCCTGATGGGGTCAGTCTGGTGTCAGCCTCGCCTTGTGATGGGGTCAGTCTGGTGTCAGCCTCGCCTCGTCATGGGGTCAGTCTGGTGTCAGCCTCGCCTCGTGATGGGGTCAGTCTGGCTTCAGCCTCGCCCCGTGATGGCGTCAGTCTGGTGTCAGCCTCGCCTCGTGATGGTGTAAGTTTGGTGTCAGCCTCGCCTCGTGATGGGGTCCGTCTGGTGTCAGCCCCGCCTCGTGATGGGGTCTCTCTGGTGTCAGCCTTGCCTCGTGACGGGGTCATTCTGGTGTCAGCCTCGCCACGTGATGGGGTCAGTCTGGGGTCAGCCTCGCCTCGTGATGGGGTCAGTCTGGTGTCAGCCTCGCCTCGTGATGGGGTCAGTCTGGTGTCAGCCTCGCCTCGTGATGGGGTCAGTCTGGTGTCAGTCTCGTCTCGTGATGTGGTCAGTCTGGTGTCAGCCTCGCCTCGTGATGGGGTCAGTCTGGTGTCAGCCTCACATCATGATGGTGTCAGTCTGGTTTCAGTCTCACCTCGTGATGGTGTCAGTCTGGTGTCAGACTCGCCTCGTGATGGGGTCAGTCTGGTGTCAGCCTCGCCTCGTGATGGGGTCAGTCTGGTGTCAGCCTCACATCGTGATGGTGTCAGTCTGGTGTCAGCCTCGCCTCATGATGGGGTCAGTCTGGTGTCAGCCTCGCCTCGTGATGGGGTCAGTCTGGTGTCAGCCTCACATCTTGATGGTGTCAGTCTTGTGTCAGTCTCGACTCGTGATGGTGTCAGTCTGGTGTCAGCCTCACATCGTGATGGTGTCAGTCTGGTGTCAGCCTCGCCTCGTGATGGGGCCAGTCTGGTGTCAGTCTCGCCTCGTGATGGGGTCAGTCTGGTGTCAGCCTCACATCATGATGGTGTCAGTCTGGTGTCAGCCACGCCTCTTGATGGGGTCAGTCTGGTGTCAGTCTCGCCTCGTGACGGGGTCTGTCTGGTGTCATCCTCACATCATGATGGTGTCAGTCTGGTGTCAGCCACGCCTCGTGATGGGGTCAGTCTGGTGTCAGCCTCGCCCCGTGATGGGGTCTGTCTGGTGTCAGTCTCGCCTCGTGATGGGGTCAGTCTGGTGTCAGCCTCGCCTCGTGATGGGTCAGTCTGGTGTCAGCCTCACCTCGTGATGGGGTCAGTCTGGTGTCAGTCTCGCCTCGTGATGGTGTCAGTCTGTTGTCAGCCTCGCTAGTGATGGGGTCAGTCTGGTGTCAGCCTCGCCTCGTGATGGTGTCAGTCTGGTGTCAGCCTCGCCTCGTGACGGGGTCATTCTGGTGTCAGCCTCGCCACGTGATGGGGTCAGTCTGGGGTCAGCCTCGCCTCGTGATGGGGTCAGTCTGGTGTCAGCCTCGCCACGTGATGGGGTCAGTCTGGGGTCAGCCTCGCCTCGTGATGGGGTCAGTCTGGTGTCAGCCTCGCCTCGTGATGGGGTCAGTCTGGTGTCAGCCTCGCCTCGTGATGGGGTCAGTCTGGTGTCAGCCTCGCCTCGTGATGGGGTCAGTCTGGTGTCAGCCTCGCCTCGTGATGGGGTCAGTCTGGTGTCAGTCTCGTCTCGTGATGTGGTCAGTCTGGTGTCAGCCTCGCCTCGTGATGGGGTCAGTCTGGTGTCAGCCTCACATCATGATGGTGTCAGTCTGGTTTCAGTCTCACCTCGTGATGGTGTCAGTCTGGTGTCAGACTCGCCTCGTGATGGGGTCAGTCTGGTGTCAGCCTCGCCTCGTGATGGGGTCAGTCTGGTGTCAGCCTCACATCGTGATGGTGTCAGTCTGGTGTCAGCCTCGCCTCATGATGGGGTCAGTCTGGTGTCAGCCTCGCCTCGTGATGGGGTCAGTCTGGTGTCAGCCTCACATCTTGATGGTGTCAGTCTTGTGTCAGTCTCGACTCGTGATGGTGTCAGTCTGGTGTCAGCCTCACATCGTGATGGTGTCAGTCTGGTGTCAGCCTCGCCTCGTGATGGGGCCAGTCTGGTGTCAGTCTCGCCTCGTGATGGGGTCAGTCTGGTGTCAGCCTCACATCATGATGGTGTCAGTCTGGTGTCAGCCACGCCTCTTGATGGGGTCAGTCTGGTGTCAGTCTCGCCTCGTGACGGGGTCTGTCTGGTGTCATCCTCACATCATGATGGTGTCAGTCTGGTGTCAGCCACGCCTCGTGATGGGGTCAGTCTGGTGTCAGCCTCGCCCCGTGATGGGGTCTGTCTGGTGTCAGTCTCGCCTCGTGATGGGGTCAGTCTGGTGTCAGCCTCGCCTCGTGATGGGTCAGTCTGGTGTCAGCCTCACCTCGTGATGGGGTCAGTCTGGTGTCAGTCTCGCCTCGTGATGGTGTCAGTCTGTTGTCAGCCTCGCTAGTGATGGGGTCAGTCTGGTGTCAGCCTCGCCTCGTGATGGTGTCAGTCTGGTGTCAGCCTCGCCTCGTGATGGGGTCAGTCTGGTGTCAGCCTCGCCTCCTGATGGGGTCAGTCTGGTGTCAGCCTCGCCTTGTGATGGGGTCAGTCTGGTGTCAGCCTCGCCTCGTCATGGGGTCAGTCTGGTGTCAGCCTCGCCTCGTGATGGGGTCAGTCTGGCTTCAGCCTCGCCCCGTGATGGCGTCAGTCTGGTGTCAGCCTCGCCTCGTGATGGTGTAAGTTTGGTGTCAGCCTCGCCTCGTGATGGGGTCCGTCTGGTGTCAGCCCCGCCTCGTGATGGGGTCTCTCTGGTGTCAGCCTTGCCTCGTGACGGGGTCATTCTGGTGTCAGCCTAGCCACGTGATGGGGTCAGTCTGGGGTCAGCCTCGCCTCGTGATGGGGTCAGTCTGGTGTCAGCCTCGCCTCGTGATGGGGTCAGTCTGGTGTCAGCCTCGCCTCGTGATGGGGTCAGTCTGGTGTCAGTCTCGTCTCGTGATGTGGTCAGTCTGGTGTCAGCCTCGCCTCGTGATGGGGTCAGTCTGGTGTCAGCCTCACATCATGATGGTGTCAGTCTGGTGTCAGCCATGCCTTGTGATGGGGTCAATCTGGTGTCAGTCTCGCCTCGTGATGGGGTCAGTCTGGTGTCAGCCTCGCCCCGTGATGGGGTCAGTCTGGTGTCAGTCTTGCTTCGTGATGGGGTCAGTCTGGTGTCAGCCTCGCCTCGTGATGGGTCAGTCTGGTGTCAGCCTCGCCTTGTGATGGGGTCAGTCTGGTGTCAGCCTCGCCTCGTGATGGGGTCAGTCTGGTGTCAGCCTCACATCATGATGGTGTCAGTCTGGTGTCAGCCTCGCCTCGTGATGGGGTCAGTCTGGTGTCAGTCTCGCCAAGTGATGGGGTCAGACTGGTGTCAGCCTCACATCATGATGGTGTCAGTCTGGTGTCAGCCTCGCCTCGTGATGGTGTCAGTCTGGTGTCAGCCTCGCCTCGTGATGGGGTCAGTCTGGTGTCACCCTCGCCTAGTGATGGGGTCAGTCTGGGTCAGCCTCGCCTTGTGATGGGGTCAGTCTGGTGTCAGCCTCGCCTCGTGATGGGGTCAGTTTGGTGTCAGTCTCGCCTCGTGATGGGGTCAGTCTGGTGTCAACCTCACATCGTGATGGTTTCAGTCTGGTGTCAGCCACGCCTCGTGATGGGGTCAGTCTGGTGTCAGTCTCGCCTCGTGATGGGGTCTGTCTGGGGTCAGCCTCGCCCCGTGATGGGGTCTGTCTGGTGTCAGTCTCGCCTCGTGATGGGGTCAGTCTGGTGTCAGCCTCGCCTCGTGATGGTGTCAGTCTGGTGTCAGCCTCGCCTCGTGATGGGGTCAGTCTGGTGTCAGCCTCGCCTCGTGATGGTGTCAGTCTGTTGTCAGCCTCGCTAGTGATGGGGTCAGTCTGGTGTCAGCCTCGCCACGTGATGGGGTCTGTCTGGTGTCAGTCTCGCCTCGTGATGGGGTCAGTCTGGTGTCAGCCTCGCCTCGTGATGGGGTCAGTCTGGTGTCAGCCTCGCCTCGTGATGGGTTCAGTCTGGGGTCAGCCTCGCCCCGTGATGGGGTCTGTCTGGTGTCAGTCTCGCCTCGTGATGGGGTCAGTCTGGTGTCAGCCTCGCCTCGTGATGGGGTCAGTCTGGTGTCAGCCTCGCCCCGTGATGGGGTCAGTCTGGTGTCAGCCACGCCTCGTGATGGGGTCAGTCTGGTGTCAGCCTCGTCCCGTGATGGGGTCAGTCTGGTGTCAGACTCGTCCCGTGATGGGGTCTGTCTGGTGTCAGCCTCTCCTCGAGATTGGGTCAGTCTGGTGTCAGTCTCGCCTCGTGATGGGGTCAGTCTGGTGTCAGCCCCGCCTCGTGATGGGGTCAGTCTGGTGTCAGCCTTGCCTCGTGACGGGGTCAGTCTGGTGTCAGCCTCGCCACGTGATGGGGTCAGTCTGGGGTCAGCCTCGCCTCGTGATAGGGTCAGTCTGGTGTCAGCCTCGCCTCGTGATGGGGTCAGTCTGGTGTCAGTCTCGTCTCGTGATGTGGTCAGTCTGGTGTCAGCCTCGCCTCGTGATGGGGTCAGTCTGGTGTCAGCCTCACATCATGATGGTGTCAGTCTGGTGTCAGCCACGCCTCGTGATGGGGTCAATCTGGTGTCAGTCTCGCCTCGTGATGGGGTCAGTCTGGTGTCAGCCTCACCCCATGATGGGGTCAGTCTGGTGTCAGTCTCGCTTCGTGATGGGGTCTGTCTGGTGTCAGCCTCGCCTCGTGATGGGTCAGTCTGGTGTCAGCCTCGCCTCGTGATGGGGTCAGTCTGGTGTCAGCCTCGCCTCGTGATGGTGTCAGTCTGTTGTCAGCCTCGCCACGTGATGGGGTCAGTCTGGTGTCAGCCTCGCCTCGTGATGGTGTCAGTCTGTTGTCAGCCTCGCCTCGTGATGGGGTCAGTCTGGTGTCAGCCTCGCCTCGTGATGGTGTAAGTTTGGTGTCAGCCTCGCCTCGTGATGGGGTCAGTCTGGTGTCAGCCCCGCCTCGTGATGGGGTCAGTCTGGTGTCAGCCTTGCCTCGTGACGGGGTCAGTCTGGTGTCAGCCTCGCCACGTGATGGGGTCAGTCTGGGGTCAGCCTCGCCTCGTGATGGGGTCAGTCTGGTGTCAGCCTCGCCTCGTGATGGGGTCAGTCTGGTGTCAGCCTCGCTTCGTGATGGTGTCAGTCTGGTGTCAGTCTCGCCTCGTGATGGTGTCAGTCTGGTGTCAGCCTCGCCTCGTGATGTGGTCAGTCTATTGTCAGCCTCGCCTCGTGATGGGGTCAGTCTGGTGTCAGCCTCACATCTTGATGGTGTCAGTCTTGTGTCAATCTCGACTCGTGATGGTGTCAGTCTGGTGTCAGCCTCGCCTCGTGATGGGGTCAGTCTGGTGTCAGCCTCGCCTAGTGATGGGGTCAGTCTGGTGTCAGCCTCACATCATGATGGTGTCAGTCTGGTGTCAGTCTCGCCACGTGATGGGGTCAGTCTGGTGTCAGCCTCACATCATGATGGTGTCAGTCTGGTGTCAGCCTCGCCTCGTGATGGGGTCAGTCTGGTGTCAGCCTCACATCGTGATGGTGTCAGTCTGGTGTCAGCCTCGCCTCGTGATGGTGTCAGTCTGGTGTCAGCCTCGCCTCGTGATGGGGTCAGTCTGGTGTCAGCCTCGCCTCATGATGGGGTCAGTCTGGTGTCATCCTCACATCATGATGGTGTCAGTCTGGTGTCAGCCTCGCCTCGTGATGGGGTCAGTCTGGTGTCAGTCTAGCCAAGTGATGGGGTCAGTCTGGTGTCAGCCTCACATCATGATGGTGTCAGTCTGGTGTCAGCCACGCCTCGTGATGGGGTCAGTCTGGTGTCAGCCTCGCCCCGTGATGGGGTCTGTCTGGTGTTAGTCTCGCCTCGTGATGGGGTCAGTCTGGTGTCAGCCTCGCCTCGTGATGGGTCAGTCTGGTGTCAGCCTCGCCTCGTGATGGGGTCAGTCTGGTGTCAGCCTCGCCTCGTGATGGTGTCAGTCTGTTGTCAGCCTCGCTAGTGATGGGGTCAGTCTGGTGTCAGCCTCGCCTCGTGATGGGGTCAGTCTGGTGTCAGTCTCGCCTCGTGATGGTGTCAGTCTGGTGTCAGCCTCGCCTCGTGATGGGGTCAGTCTGGTGTCAGTCTCGCCTCGTGATGGTGTCAGTCTGGTGTCAGCCTCGCCTCGTGATGGGGTCAGTCTGGTGTCAGCCTCGCCTCCTGATGGGGTCAGTCTGGTGTCAGCCTCGCCTCGTGATGGGGTCAGTCTGGTGTCAGCCTCGCCTCGTCATGGGGTCAGTCTGGTGTCAGCCTCGCCTCGTGATGGGGTCTGTCTGGTGTCAGCCTTGCCTCGTGACGGGGTCATTCTGGTGTCAGCCTCGCCACGTGATGGGGTCAGTCTGGTGTCAGTCTCGCCTCGTGATGGGGTCAGCTGGTGTCAGCCTCGCCCCGTGATGGGGTCAGTCTGGTGTCAGCCTCGCCTCGTGATCGGGTCAGTCTGGTGTCAGCCTCACATCATGATGGTGTCAGTCTGTTGTCAGCCTCGCCTCGTGATGGGTCAGTCTGGTGTCAGCCTCGCTTCGTGATGGGGTCAGTCTGGTGTGTCTTGGAAATTCGCTTTAACGAATTTCTCCTTACCGTGAGTACTCGCAGTTGGATGTGCAGAAATCCCCCATAAAGCTGTGCGAATCCCGCTTACCACGACTGCAGCTAAACTACACGATTCCTGCCCATCCAAATACTTTGGTTCTGTTGAATTGTGGGAGAATTGGAGCTCCGTTACCCTAGAATGATCACACGACACTCTAAGGCTGGTTGCAATCCACATCAGGGCTGATTTCAGGCTCAGCTCTCTGTTTTATTAAAAATACACACATGCCCCCCACATGAATAAAGTCAATCCCCTCCCACCGAACAATGCAATGGGGATTGCCTATACACAGGATGTACATTCCAATTGGAGCATAGCCTTTCCTATTATCTATCACTGGTCCTCCCCCATGAGTCTTCTGAGGTCAGCAGACTTCCTCCCCTTCCCCCCTATGAGCCATCTGAGGTCATATTTCCTGTCCTACTAGCTTCTATTGGTATGTAAATTCTCTGCACAAGCACTCCCTAAAAATATCAGTCTGTACCTGGATGGGCCCGATACGATCTTTATTAAAACACATCCATCCAAGATACAGTTCAGATTAGCAATGGGTTGTAAGATATGCATAAGCCTACACGTGGAGTTCACACCGCTTGCGCATTGCGTTATGAAGCCCACGTGGTACCATGCTGCTGATATGTGGATACAGGCCCACGGTCTACTGACAGCAGCATTCGCATGGAATGCCGTGGTGGTATACACGCCGGTCTATAAGCGCAGATCTGCCATCTCATCCATTACCAAGCTGAGTACTGTAATACATACATTGTACATGCGCATGGCCCAATTGCAGCCTTCAGAGCTTTAATTAAGCCACACGAGAGACATATGAATAACACGAATATATGACACATTTAAAGTTCGACCAACAATACAAAATTTCCATGACATTCCCTCCTGTTTTATCATATTCTCCTCGTGTCCCTTCTTGATCTTCTTCAGCTTGATGGGTGTAGTCTCAAACTTCAAAGAGTTCCTGTAGTTGTCCCTGAGAATAAAGCTCCACGGGGTACCTGAAACAACAAGACCCGACGCAGACTCGACGCAAACAGGCTTGATTGAAGCGATGATCCTCAAGAGCGTTGGAACCTTCACTACAGGAAGGCTCTTGCAAAAACCACAAACAGACTTGTGGTATGAATAAGGCTTGTGATCCCACGGTGGTCTGGGGAGATCCAGCAACAGATTCTCAAATTGCCCCTGCAGACGGGGCCACACAAGGCTGGTCTCGACCCAGACGGTTTTCCAAATCGCAGACACAAACCATGATGAGGCTTGAAGCTTGCTTGAAGGTCTTGGAGAATGTGGTCTTCAGAGAGATAAATTAGAGGGAAGCCAGGACGTAATCTGTAGAGAAGGTGGATGGTTGGTGAGGTCTTCCTCCGATCAGTGGTTGGAGTGGGATCCCAGCAGCGGGCATGGAGATGTGGTCGTCTTCCCGAGCTTGGTTTACACGGTCGATGAGGCAACAGGAACATCTCACCGCGGCATATAAAAGGCAGATGAAAAAGAGAAGCATCAGGATATACACTCCCACTTCCTTCAACCAAGATCCGATGGAGAACAGGAAATCTCCCAATCCTCCCAAACCCTTGAACGGATTCCAACCCTCACTAGCTATAGCTCTAGCTTTTCCCTGTAGTTCACTAACTTTGTCCATATGGGCCTGGACCTTGTCATCGGTGTCTTCTATCCAAGTACAACAATCCTCTCCGATGAACTCACAGAACCCCCCTTTGGCGGCTAAAAGGTAATCAAGGGCCATCTTCTCCTGAAGCACTAAAATTCCCATCTGCCGTTGTTCTTGGGCAATTTCTCTGACAGCCTCTACGGTCTCGTTAAACATACTATCCACGATGACAGAAAAATTGTTCAGGCGCTTCATAAGTTCTATTCCCCATCCTGTCCATGAGGGGAACCAAGCCCATGCCTGGTCGCCCTCAGAGAACAGCTCTCTGCGAACTCTCCCTGCCTTCCTTACCTTCTTGTGGACCATCAACTCTTTATGATCCATCACTACATAGGATGCGGGGACTAGCTTTATGAGGGCACACGAACCTTTCGCGTTCTGGGGAAATGTTCTATAGGCTGCCGAACCACACAGAAAATAGTATGGACCTGTCAGAGCAGAGCAGGAAGAGTTCCTCGTTCGGCCTCTGGCACTGAGCAACAGTTGCACAGACTGGGGGATTGCTCCCTCAGTCTGCACATCACATCCGTCCTTCCAACACACGTGGTCTGGTCGGTCAGTGTGGTTACTCAGAAGGGAAGTCTGGTTAGTCAGATTGACAGTTATACCTCCCTCGCAGGTGGTAGTCCCAACAAACTTGTTACCTGTGCCAAAGCTGATGTTAAAGCACACCTGAGGGCTGCCTAGCTGTCCAGTTACCCATAATGGACTGACGAGGGTCCTACAGGAGCTAGAGCTAATATTGGTGCTGAAACTGATGTTACCTGCTAAAAATGTGTCATTAAGTTCTACCGATAAATGTCTACGTGGGGGCTGACCAGGGGTCCCTTGCTTTTTCATGCCGACGCGGATGTCATATAGGGCATGAACAGCGGCCATTGCGGACATGTGATGACTGGGTGGCGGCTTAGAGCATACCCAACAGTTGGTTTTGTTGGCGGTTCTGGCTAAACGCAGGTGCATTTTAAATAAAAGGTTGGGGTATCTGCCGTCTTTTCCTCCGTTCACACACATGTATGACATACAAACAAAAAGAAAAAGGAAAATGACACCCCTCATTCTCTGGTGTAGCTGAAAAGCTTCTTGCAGTGGCTTGCGTGCACCCAGTTGTCTCGTCCCTCGATTTTGAGTGAGGTAGGTGTCGTCAGCTGGACTTGGTATGGTCCGGTGAACCGTGGCTCGAGTCCGGTTCTTTGATGTTTCTTTAGGACGACCCAATCACCTGGCTCAATAGAAAGAACACCTGTTATTGTATTTGGATCGGGGAGCGATTCGCGAACCCGATGGTGTATCTTCTGCAGCTCCCGTTGCAGAGATTGCACATAACCTGTAAGCTGTGAATGCAAAGACGACAACTGTTGAGGAAAGTACAACCCTGTTTTGGGAGGTCCCCCAAACAACACCTCGTAGGGTGACAGCCCATGTGGTTGCCGAGGGGCATTCCGGATGGAATAGGGGGCAATGGGGAGACACTCAGGCCAAGGTTTTTGGGTATCGGAAGACGTTCAACCTTACCGCTACTCTCGGGGTGATATGGGGTGTGTCGCCGCTGACTCCAGTTCCACCAAAGAGATGCAGTCGTGTCCTTTGGAAGAGAGATTAGTAGTGGACAAAGAAGACATGTTAGCAGAAGAGGTGTTAGTATTGTTAGTCGTGTTGCAAAATTCAGCACTGTCATTGCTGTCCTCCCCCCCCTTCTCATCTTCCGACACAGGAAGAAGAGAAGCTGGGTTAAGAATAGTGCATCGTTTGATAGTGAGGTTAGTAGGGGTTAGGAGGGTTTTCCCCTGAGAGGGGTACCTTGCCTTGGATGTCCTGTTTTCGCAGGACCGTTCTTGCTGCACCGGGGTCAGTGAGGCAAGGGAGGGGATATTTTAATTCCTCTAGAAAAAGATGGATCTGGGCCGACACCGATTTGTCAACTTCCTATGAGAATTCATAGGAGTTACTTACCATGGTGGTCATAGGGGCGGAGGACTCATCAGGAATGAACTGCCACCGACCTTTAGGTAATTGGGGACAGCTCCTCCTCATGTGCCCCGTTTGGTGGCACTGGAAGCACCTGGGTGGGGGCCTATCCTTCCTGTGACCCAGATCCCTTGGTTTTTCGTGTGGGGTCTGGGACATAAGAACTTTGGCCTTGTCTTGTTTTCTTCTATCCATTTCCCTCTCTATTGCCGCAAGAGTGGAAAGGATAGCAGGGATAGACATCTCATTATATTCGGGTCGGGCCAGAACCAGCCTTTCCCGAATTTTAGTATCGATGCCTTCCAAAAATTTGGCCCGCAACAGAATGTGCGTCGCGGTCACCTTTACCCCTTCAGTTGGAGCATCAGGTCCAACTTCCAGATCCGCATCCAGTGCCGTCTGCTTGAGACGGCGCCAGAAGCAGGCGCTTTCCTCATTAGGACCCTGGGTGAGCTTCATCATGTCCGTAGTAGAGGTAGCACCATACATTTCTGGAAGCTTTGCCTTTAGCTGTGTACAGAACTCTTTGCCCCCTGAAGTCATCTCCTCATGCGTGGTTATAGAGCACCCTGCAATCACTGTACTGGCCACTTCCATGCCCACCTTTGCCCGTAGGATCTGTGCACAATCTGACCCGCTCATACCATAGCTGAACTGGTTTTGTCCAAACATTCGAGCAAATCCTCTCAGATTGACTCGATAGTCCGGGAGCTCAGCCAGAATAGTGCGGATCTCTGCCGGGGTGAAGGGGACATGCCAAACTACCCGTTCCCCTAAAGTCCGTTCCCCCCGTGCATTGGGAGGACCTTCAAATTGCTGCACCCTGACTGGATAGGCCTCGGTCCGGGAAGAGTGCAAGGGCTGACCCAGCATCATCGGTGGGCTTAGATTAACCACCTCGCTTACTGCACCTTCAGGTTTGAGGTCCCTCAGATCAGGGTATAGCTGGGGGGCAGGGGTCTGATCAGTGGTTCGTAGCGCTTTGATGCAATCCGCCCTGTTTCTTAACCGGGTGTCTATTCCCCTTGATTCACAGATAGTCTGCAAATCGGTTGTTGAGAAGGCTTCATAGTTGGAAACAGAAGGAGCTGGGGTGAAGCAGGGAGAAGGGAGAGGTAGAGGCAGAGGCTGAGGCATAGATACAGAAGACACAGAAGGTACATCAAGAGTGACGTCACTAACAGAAGAGACAGGTGCAGTTATACTTATCTCAGCCACTGTTGGTTGTTGGGGAACCCCAGCAGACCCTGATCCTGCCTGCCTTAGTAGAGTCAGCCCTGAAAGAGCTTCCTCCACCTCTGACACCGGATCCTCCTGTTTTATTCCCTCTGGAGGCCAGGTATACATCACCTGGTTCTTCCGGACAGACACCAGTTTATGTATGCCCTGCTTCCCTAATTGGATTGACCTGTGAAGCCATAGCTGTGCGATCTCTAGTTCTGACGCCTGCATCCGTGGTTCAAATTCAGAGATGAATTTTTCCCACCTCCATGCGTCAAATGTACCTTCCCGGGGAATTTCCCATCTGGTACCCTTCGACCATTTATTCCACCTTTTGAGGGGTTCTGTAGACTTCCCCCCCAAACTCACCTTCATCAGTTGTGCAGCTGTCCTTACCCTGAAGAGGGCTGGTTCCCCCTCTCTCTTCATGGACTGACTACTGCCCATCGTGACTAGTCACTGGTATATATCCCGCGTCCGGGTACCTGTTTACCCCCTGGAGCACTCGGTGGGATCCTACCGAGAGGCCTGATTCCACCACTTTCCCAGCACAGCGTAATTTATGTGATACTTATCGATCACCCGAAGCGCATCAAGTGGCGGTCAGACTGAGAGCACACCTCCCACTCCCACAGCGCAATTTATGTGATCCTGACCACCCGAAGTGTTTGTGGTAACCAGGATTTCCCTGGACCGCCCACTCACACAGCGTAATTTATGTGGTTCTCATCACCCACTGTGTTTGGCAGGCCACACCGCACAATGATGAAAGTGGCTTTTCTCTCCCTGCACACAGTAGCTAACACAAGTCAAAACAAAAAGAGGGGTTCTTGGATGTTACTTCGGGGTCACTGGTTGGCCAGAAACCTGCTAACTGACCTTTAGGAAATTTGTGTAAAGAAAAAAAAAAACTTTCCTAATACACACAGAAAAACCCTTTTCAACCTGAAAAACTGTTAAAAAGGACAAAGTGGATCCTTATGAAAAACACGGGACGTTTCACAGTAAAACAATTACACAGAGGTAAACCGAAAAACTGCGCCAAAAGTAACCTTGTTGCTGACGCAAAAATCACTCCTATCAGCACCGCTAAACGATCCGCGCTACACACGCAATCTTCACTGCAACCACCTAGAACCGTTTACACAAAAAGTCTGCTGGACGTGAAACACGCGACACAGCAGCTTAAAACAAACCCGCTTTACAATAAGGAACTACTTTTAACAGGAAAAACACAAGAAAAACAATCACTATACAAGAAATCTATGTGCAAAAACCCAGACTTCACTGCGCTCATTAAATGTGGAACACGTGAAGGGAAAACTCGCTTAATACACTTTAAATTGGCTGGCAATACGCAAATTTAAAGCTAAAAGCAAACAAATGAAACTGTAAAAAATTTGGATTAAAAACACAAAATGGGTCAAATGCATATAGGAAACTTCATGCACATTGCATAGAGATTACTGCACATATGGTAGTCAAGAAAATGACCACCAAACAAAAGGAGTCCATGTGGTTTAGTCAAGAAAATGACCCCCCACAGGGAAGCA
>NW_028320434.1:0-82854 GCF_062004578.1 Staurois parvus
CGGTCTGGTGTCAGCCTCTCCTCGTGACGGGGTCGGTCTGGTGTCAGCCTCGCTAGTGACGGGGTCGGTCTGGTGTCAGCCTCGCCTCGTGACTGTGTCGGTCTGGTGTCAGCCTCGCCTCGTGACGGTGTCGGTCTGGTGTCATCCTCGCTAGTGACGGAGTCGGTCTGGTGTCAGCCTCTCCTCGTGACGGTGTCGGTCTGGTGTCAGCCTCTCCTCGTGACGGAGTCGGTCTGGTGTCAGCCTCTCCTCGTGACAGGGTCCGTCTGGTGTCAGCCTCGCTAGTGACGGTTTCGGTCGGGTGTCAGCCTCTCCTCGTGACGGTGTCAGTCTGGTGTCAGCCTTGCTAGTGACGGTGTCAGTCTGGTGTCAGCCTCGCTAGTGACGGTTTCAGTCTGGTGTCAGCCTCTCCTCGTGACGGTGTCCGTCTGGTGTCAGCCTCTCCTCGTGACGGTGTCAGTCTGGTGTCAGCCTCGCTAGTGACGGGGTCGGTCTGGTGTCAGCCTCTCCTCGTGACGGGGTCGGTCTGGTGTCAGCCTCTCCTCGTGACGGTGTCGGTCTGGTGTCAGCCTTTCCTCGTGACGGGGTCCGTCTGGTGTCAGCCTCTCCTCGTGACGGGGTCGGTCTGGTGTCAGCCTCTCCTCGTGACGGGGTCGGTCTGGTGTCAGCCTCGCTAGTGACGGTTTCAGTCTGGTGTCAGCCTCTCCTCGTGACGGTGTCAGTCTGGTGTCAGCCTCGCTAGTGACGGTGTCAGTCTGGTGTCAGCCTCGCTAGTGACGGTTTCAGTCTGGTGTCAGCCTCTCCTCGTGACGGTGTCAGTCTGGTGTCAGCCTCGCTAGTGACGGTTTCAGTCTGGTGTCAGCCTCTCCTCGTGACGGTGTCAGTCTGGTGTCAGCCTCTCCTCGTGACGGTGTCAGTCTGGTGTCAGCCTCGCTAGTGACGGTGTCAGTCTGGTGTCAGCCTCGTTAGTGACGGTTTCAGTCTGGTGTCAGCCTCTCCTAGTGACGGGGTCGGTCTGGTGTCAGCCTCGCTAGTGACGGGGTCGGTCTGGTGTCAGCCTCGCCTCGTGACGGTGTCGGTCTGGTGTCAGCCTCGCCTCGTGACGGTGTCGGTCTGGTGTCATCCTCGCTAGTGACGGTGTCGGTCTGGTGTCATCCTCGCCTCGTGACGGGGTCGGTCTGGTGTCAGCCTCGCTAGTGACGGAGTCGGTCTGGTGTCAGCCTCTCCTCGTGACGGTGTCGGTCTGGTGTCAGCCTCTCCTCGTGACGGTGTCGGTCTGGTGTCAGCCTCTCCTCGTGACAGGGTCCGTCTGGTGTCAGCCTCGCTAGTGACGGTTTCGGTCTGGTGTCAGCCTCTCCTCATGACGGTGTCAGTCTGGTGTCAGCCTCGCTAGTGACGGTGTCAGTCTGGTGTCAGCCTCGCTAGTGACGGTGTCAGTCTGGTGTCAGCCTCTCCTCGTGACGGTGTCAGTCTGGTGTCAGCCTCTCCTCGTGACGGTGTCAGTCTGGTGTCAGCCTCGCTAGTGACGGTTTCAGTCTGGTGTCAGCCTCTCCTCGTGACGGTGTCCGTCTGGTGTCAGGCTCTCCTCGTGACGGTGTCAGTCTGGTGTCAGCCTCGCTAGTGACGGGGTCGGTCTGGTGTCAGCCTCTCCTCGTGACGGGGTCGGTCTGGTGTCAGCCTCTCCTCGTGACGGTGTCGGTCTGGTGTCAGCCTCTCCTCGTGACGGGGTCGGTCTGGTGTCAGCCTCTCCTCGTGACGGGGTCGGTCTGGTGTCAGCCTCTCCTCGTGACGGGGTCGGTCTGGTGTCAGCCTCGCTAGTGACGGTTTCAGTCTGGTGTCAGCCTCTCCTCGTGACGGTGTCAGTCTGGTGTCAGCCTCGCTAGTGACGGTGTCAGTCTGGTGTCAGCCTCGCTAGTGACGGTTTCAGTCTGGTGTCAGCCTCTCCTCGTGACGGTGTCAGTCTGGTGTCAGCCTCGCTAGTGACGGGGTCGGTCTGGTGTCAGCCTCTCCTCGTGACGGGGTCGGTCTGGTGTCAGCCTCTCCTCGTGACGGTGTCAGTCTGGTGTCAGCCTCGCTAGTGACGGTTTCAGTCTGGTGTCAGCCTCTCCTCGTGACGGTGTCCGTCTGGTGTCAGCCTCGCTAGTGACGGGGTCGGTCTGGTGTCAGCCTCGCTAGTGACGGGGTCGGTCTGGTGTCAGCCTCGCCTCGTGACGGTGTCGGTCTGGTGTCAGCCTCGCCTTGTGATGGTGTCGGTCTGGTGTCATCCTCGCTAGTGACGGTGTCGGTCTGGTGTCATCCTCGCCTCGTGACGGGGTCGGTCTGGTGTCAGCCTCGCTAGTGACGGAGTCGGTCTGGTGTCAGCCTCTCCTCGTGACGGTGTCGGTCTGGTGTCAGCCTCTCCTCGTGACGGTGTCGGTCTGGTGTCAGCCTCTCCTCGTGACAGGGTCCGTCTGGTGTCAGCCTCGCTAGTGACGGTTTCGGTCGGGTGTCAGCCTCTCCTCGTGACGGTGTCAGTCTGGTGTCAGCCTCGCTAGTGACGGTGTCAGTCTGGTGTCAGCCTCGCTAGTGACGGTTTCAGTCTGGTGTCAGCCTCTCCTCGTGACGGTGTCCGTCTGGTGTCAGCTTCTCCTCGTGACGGTGTCAGTCTGGTGTCAGCCTCGCTAGTGACGGGGTCGGTCTGGTGTCAGCCTCTCCTCGTGACGGGGTCGGTCTGGTGTCAGCCTCTCCTCGTGACGGTGTCGGTCTGGTGTCAGCCTCTCCTCGTGACGGGGTCGGTCTGGTGTCAGCCTCGCTAGTGACGGGGTCGGTCTGGTGTCAGCCTCGCCTCGTGACTGTGTCGGTCTGGTGTCAGCCTCGCCTCGTGACGGTGTCGGTCTGGTGTCATCCTCGCTAGTGACGGAGTCGGTCTGGTGTCAGCCTCTCCTCGTGACGGTGTCGGTCTGGTGTCAGCCTCTCCTCGTGACGGAGTCGGTCTGGTGTCAGCCTCTCCTCGTGACAGGGTCCGTCTGGTGTCAGCCTCGCTAGTGACGGTTTCGGTCGGGTGTCAGCCTCTCCTCGTGACGGTGTCAGTCTGGTGTCAGCCTTGCTAGTGACGGTGTCAGTCTGGTGTCAGCCTCGCTAGTGACGGTTTCAGTCTGGTGTCAGCCTCTCCTCGTGACGGTGTCCGTCTGGTGTCAGCCTCTCCTCGTGACGGTGTCAGTCTGGTGTCAGCCTCGCTAGTGACGGGGTCGGTCTGGTGTCAGCCTCTCCTCGTGACGGGGTCGGTCTGGTGTCAGCCTCTCCTCGTGACGGTGTCGGTCTGGTGTCAGCCTTTCCTCGTGACGGGGTCCGTCTGGTGTCAGCCTCTCCTCGTGACGGGGTCGGTCTGGTGTCAGCCTCTCCTCGTGACGGGGTCGGTCTGGTGTCAGCCTCGCTAGTGACGGTTTCAGTCTGGTGTCAGCCTCTCCTCGTGACGGTGTCAGTCTGGTGTCAGCCTCGCTAGTGACGGTGTCAGTCTGGTGTCAGCCTCGCTAGTGACGGTTTCAGTCTGGTGTCAGCCTCTCCTCGTGACGGTGTCAGTCTGGTGTCAGCCTCGCTAGTGACGGTTTCAGTCTGGTGTCAGCCTCTCCTCGTGACGGTGTCAGTCTGGTGTCAGCCTCTCCTCGTGACGGTGTCAGTCTGGTGTCAGCCTCGCTAGTGACGGTTTCAGTCTGGTGTCAGCCTCTCCTCGTGACGGTGTCCGTCTGGTGTCAGCCTCTCCTCGTGACGGTGTCAGTCTGGTGTCAGCCTCGCTAGTGACGGGGTCGGTCTGGTGTCAGCCTCTCCTCGTGACGGGGTCGGTCTGGTGTCAGCCTCGCCTCGTGACGGGGTCGGTCTGGTGTCAGCCTCGCTAGTGACGGTTTCAGTCTGGTGTCAGCCTCTCCTCGTGACGGTGTCAGTCTGGTGTCAGCCTTGCTAGTGACGGGGTCGGTCTGGTGTCAGCCTCTCCTCGTGACGGGGTCGGTCTGGTGTCAGCCTCTCCTCGTGACGGTGTCAGTCTGGTGTCAGCCTCGCTAGTGACGGTTTCAGTCTGGTGTCAGCCTCTCCTCGTGACGGTGTCCGTCTGGTGTCAGCCTCGCTAGTGACGGGGTCGGTCTGGTGTCAGCCTCGCTAGTGACGGGGTCGGTCTGGTGTCAGCCTCGCTAGTGACGGGGTCGGTCTGGTGTCAGCCTCTCCTCATGACGGTGTCAGTCTGGTGTCAGCCTCGCTAGTGACGGTTTCAGTCTGGTGTCAGCCTCTCCTCGTGACGGTGTCCGTCTGGTGTCAGCCTCTCCTCGTGACGGTGTCAGTCTGGTGTCAGCCTCGCTAGTGACGGGGTCGGTCTGGTGTCAGCCTCTCCTCGTGTTGGGGTCGGTCTGGTGTCAGCCTCGCTAGTGACGGTTTCAGTCTGGTGTCAGCCTCTCCTCGTGACGGTGTCCGTCTGGTGTCAGCCTCGCTAGTGACGGGGTTGGTCTGGTGTCAGCCTCGCCTCGTGACGGTGTCGGTCTGGTGTCAGCCTCGCCTCGTGACGGTGTCGGTCTGGTGTCATCCTCGCTAGTGACGCTGTCGGTCTGGTGTCATCCTCGCCTCGTGACGGGGTCGGTCTGGTGTCAGCCTCGCTAGTGACGGAGTCGGTCTGGTGTCAGCCTCTCCTCGTGACGGTGTCGGTCTGGTGTCAGCCTCTCCTCGTGACGGTGTCGGTCTGGTGTCAGCCTCTCCTCGTGACAGGGTCCGTCTGGTGTCAGCCTCGCTAGTGACGGTTTCGGTCTGGTGTCAGCCTCTCCTCGTGACGGTGTCAGTCTGGTGTCAGCCTCGCTAGTGACGGTGTGAGTCTGGTGTCAGCCTCTCCTCGTGACGGTGTCAGTCTGGTGTCAGCCTCTCCTCGTGACGGTGTCAGTCTGGTGTCAGCCTCGCTAGTGACGGTTTCAGTCTGGTGTCAGCCTCTCCTCGTGACGGTTTCAGTCTGGTGTCAGCCTCTCCTCGTGACGGTGTCCGTCTGGTGTCAGCCTCTCCTCGTGACGGTGTCAGTCTGGTGTCAGCCTCGCTAGTGACGGGGTCGGTCTGGTGTCAGCCTCTCCTCGTGACGGGGTCGGTCTGGTGTCAGCCTCTCCTCGTGACGGTGTCGGTCTGGTGTCAGCCTCTCCTCGTGACGGGGTCGGTCTGGTGTCAGCCTCTCCTCGTGACGGTGTCGGTCTGGTGTCAGCCTCTCCTCGTGATGGGGTCCGTCTGGTGTCAGCCTCTCCTCGTGACGGTGTCAGTCTGGTGTCAGCCTCTCCTCGTGACGGTGTCAGTCTGGTGTCAGCCTCGCTAGTGACGGTTTCGGTCTGGTGTCAGCCTCTCCTCGTGACGGTGTCGGTCTGGTGTCAGCCTCTCCTCGTGACAGGGTCCGTCTGGTGTCAGCCTCGCTAGTGACGGTTTCGGTCTGGTGTCAGCCTCTCCTCGTGACGGTGTCAGTCTGGTGTCAGCCTCGCTAGTGACGGTGTCAGTCTGGTGTCAGCCTCGCTAGTGACGGTGTCAGTCTGGTGTCAGCCTCTCCTCGTGACGGTGTCATTCTGGTGTCAGCCTCTCCTCGTGACAGTGTCAGTCTGGTGTCAGCCTCGCTAGTGACGGTTTCAGTCTGGTGTCAGCCTCTCCTCGTGACGGTGTCCGTCTGGTGTCAGCCTCTCCTCGTGACGGTGTCAGTCTGGTGTCAGCCTCGCTAGTGACGGGGTCGGTCTGGTGTCAGCCTCTCCTCGTGACGGGGTCGGTCTGGTGTCAGCCTCTCCTCGTGACGGTGTCGGTCTGGTGTCAGCCTCTCCTCGTGACGGGGTCTGTCTGGTGTCAGCCTCTCCTCGTGACGGGGTCGGTCTGGTGTCAGCCTCTCCTCGTGACGTGGTCGGTCTGGTGTCAGCCTCGCTAGTGACGGTTTCAGTCTGGTGTCAGCCTCTCCTCGTGACGGTGTCAGTCTGGTGTCAGCCTCGCTAGTGACGGTGTCAGTCTGGTGTCAGCCTCGCTAGTGACGGTTTCAGTCTGGTGTCAGCCTCGCTAGTGACGGTTTCGGTCTGGTGTCATCCTCGCTAGTGACGGTGTCGGTCTGGTGTCATCCTCGCCTCGTGACGGGGTCGGTCTGGTGTCAGCCTCGCTAGTGACGGAGTCGGTCTGGTGTCAGCCTCTCCTCGTGACGGTGTCCGTCTGGTGTCAGCCTCTCCTCGTGACAGTGTCAGTCTGGTGTCAGCCTCGCTAGTGACGGGGTCGGTCTGGTGTCAGCCTCTCCTCGTGACGGGGTCGGTCTGGTGTCAGCCTCTCCTCGTGACGGTGTCGGTCTGGTGTCAGCCTCTCCTCGTGACGGGGTCGGTCTGGTGTCAGCCTCTCCTCGTGACGGTGTCGGTCTGGTGCCAGCCTCTCCTCGTGACGGGGTCCGTCTGGTGTCAGCCTCTCCTCGTGACGGGGTCGGTCTGGTGTCAGCCTCTCCTCGTGACGGGGTCGGTCTGGTGTCAGCATCGCTGGTGACGGTTTCAGTCTGGTGTCATCCTCGCCTCGTGACGGGGTCGGTCTGGTGTCAGCCTCGCTAGTGACGGAGTCGGTCTGGTGTCAGCCTCTCCTCGTGACGGTGTCGGTCTGGTGTCAGCCTCTCCTCGTGACGGTGTCGGTCTGGTGTCAGCCTCTCCTCGTGACAGGGTCCGTCTGGTGTCAGCCTCGCTAGTGACGGGGTCGGTCTGGTGTCAGCCTCGCTAGTGACGGGGTCGGTCTGGTGTCAGCCTCGCCTCGTGACGGTGTCGGTCTGGTGTCAGCCTCGCCTCGTGACGGTGTCGGTCTGGTGTCATCCTCGCTAGTGACGGTGTCGGTCTGGTGTCATCCTCGCCTCGTGACGGGGTCGGTCTGGTGTCAGCCTCTCTAGTGACGGAGTCGGTCTGGTGTCAGCCTCTCCTCGTGACGGTGTCGGTCTGGTGTCAGCCTCTCCTCGTGACGGTGTCGGTCTGGTGTCAGCCTCTCCTCGTGACAGGGTCCGTCTGGTGTCAGCCTCGCTAGTGACGGTTTCGGTCTGGTGTCAGCCTCTCCTCGTGACGGTGTCAGTCTGGTGTCAGCCTCGCTAGTGACGGTGTCAGTCTGGTGTCAGCCTCTCCTCGTGACGGTGTCAGTCTGGTGTCAGCCTCTCCTCGTGACGGTGTCAGTCTGGTGTCAGCCTCGCTAGTGACGGTTTCAGTCTGGTGTCAGCCTCTCCTCGTGACGGTGTCCGTCTGGTGTCAGCCTCTCCTCGTGACGGTGTCAGTCTGGTGTCAGCCTCGCTAGTGACGGGGTCGGTCTGGTGTCAGCCTCTCCTCGTGACGGGGTCGGTCTGGTGTCAGCCTCTCCTCGTCACGGTGTCGGTCTGGTGTCAGCCTCTCCTCGTGACGGGGTCCGTCTGGTGTCAGCCTCTCCTCGTGACGGGGTCGGTCTGGTGTCAGCCTCTCCTCGTGACGGGGTCGGTATGGTGTCAGCCTCGCTAGTGACGGTTTCAGTCTGGTGTCAGCCTCTCCTCGTGACGGTGTCAGTCTGGTGTCAGCCTCGCTAGTGACGGTTTCAGTCTGGTGTCAGCCTCTCCTCGTGACGGTGTCCGTCTGGTGTCAGCCTCGCTAGTGACGGGGTCGGTCTGGTGTCAGCCTCGCTAGTGACGGGGTCGGTCTGGTGTCAGCCTCGCCTCGTGACGGTGTCGGTCTGGTGTCAGCCTCGCCTCGTGACGGTGTCGGTCTGGTGTCATCCTCGCTAGTGACGGTGTCGGTCTGGTGTCATCCTCGCCTCGTGACGGGGTCGGTCTGGTGTCAGCCTCGCTAGTGACGGAGTCGGTCTGGTGTCAGCCTCTCCTCGTGACGGTGTCGGTCTGGTGTCAGCCTCTCCTCGTGACGGTGTCAGTCTGGTGTCAGCCTCGCTAGTGACGGTGTCAGTCTGGTGTCAGCCTCTCCTCGTGATGGTGTCAGTCTGGTGTCAGCCTCGCTAGTGACGGTTTCAGTCTGGTGTCAGCCTCTCCTCGTGACGGTGTCCGTCTGGTGTCAGCCTCTCCTCGTGACGGTGTCCGTCTGGTGTCAGCCTCGCTAGAGACGGGGTCGGTCTGGTGTCAGCCTCGCTAGTGACGGGGTCGGTCTGGTGTCAGCCTCGCCTCGTGACGGTGTCGGTCTGGTGTCAGCCTCGCCTCGTGACGGTGTCGGTCTGGTGTCATCCTCGCTAGTGACGGTGTCGGTCTGGTGTCATCCTCGCCTCGTGACGGGGTCGGTCTGGTGTCAGCCTCGCTAGTGACGGAGTCGGTCTGGTGTCAGCCTCTCCTCGTGACGGTGTCAGTCTGGTGTCAGCCTCGCTAGTGACGGTTTCAGTCTGGTGTCAGCCTCTCCTCGTGACGGGGTCGGTCTGGTGTCAGCCTCTCCTCGTGACGGGGTCGGTCTGGTGTCAGCCTCTCCTCGTGACGGGGTCGGTCTGGTGTCAGCCTCGCTAGTGACGGTTTCAGTCTGGTGTCAGCCTCTCCTCGTGACGGTGTCAGTCTGGTCTCAGCCTCGCTAGTGACGGTGTCAGTCTGGTGTCAGCCTCGCTAGTGACGGTTTCAGTCTGGTGTCAGCCTCTCCTCTTGACGGTGTCAGTCTGGTGTCAGCCTCGCCTCGTGACGGTGTCGGTCTGGTGTCAGCCTCGCCTCGTGACGGTGTCGGTCTGGTGTCAGCCTCGCTAGTGACGGTGTCGGTCTGGTGTCATCCTCGCCTCGTGACGGGGTCGGTCTGGTGTCAGCCTCGCTAGTGACGGAGTCGGTCTGGTGTCAGCCTCTCCTCGTGACGGTGTCAGTCTGGTGTCAGCCTCGCTAGTGACGGTTTCAGTCTCGTGTCAGCCTCTCCTCGTGACGGTGTCCGTCTGGTGTCAGCCTCTCCTCGTGACGGTGTCAGTCTGGTGTCAGCCTCGCTAGTGACGGGGTCGGTCTGGTGTCAGCCTCTCCTCGTGACGGGGTCGGTCTGGTGTCAGCCTCTCCTCGTGACGGTGTCGGTCTGGTGTCAGCCTCTCCTCGTGACGGGGTCCGTCTGGTGTCAGCCTCTCCTCGTGACGTGGTCGGTCTGGTGTCAGTCTCTCCTCGTGACGGGGTCGGTCTGGTGTCAGCCTCGCTAGTGACGGTTTCAGTCTGGTGTCAGCCTCTCCTCGTGACGGTGTCAGTCTGGTGTCAGCCTCGCTAGTGACGGTGTCAGTCTGGTGTCAGCCTCGCTAGTGACGGTTTCAGTCTGGTGTCAGCCTCTCCTCGTGACGGTGTCAGTCTGGTGTCAGCCTCGCTAGTGACGGGGTCGGTCTGGTGTCAACCTCTCCTCGTGACGGGGTCGGTCTGGTGTCAGCCTCTCCTCGTGACGGTGTCAGTCTGGTGTCAGCCTCGCTAGTGACGGTTTCAGTCTGGTGTCAGCCTCTCCTCGTGACGGTTTCCGTCTGGTGTCAGCCTCGCTAGTGACGGGGTCGGTCTGGTGTCAGCCTCGCTAGTGACGGGGTCGGTCTGGTGTCAGCCTCGCCTCGTGACGGTGTCGGTCTGGTGTCAGCCTCGCCTCGTGACGGTGTCGGTCTGGTGTCATCCTCGCTAGTGACGGTGTCGGTCTGGTGTCATCCTCGCCTCGTGACGGGGTCGGTCTGGTGTCAGCCTCGCTAGTGACGGAGTCGGTCTGGTGTCAGCCTCTCCTCGTGACGGTGTCGGTCTGGTGTCAGCCTCTCCTCGTGACGGTGTCGGTCTGGTGTCAGCCTCTCCTCGTGACAGGGTCCGTCTGGTGTCAGCCTCGCTAGTGACGGTTTCGGTCTGGTGTCAGCCTCTCCTCGTGACGGTGTCAGTCTGGTGTCAGCCTCGCTAGTGACGGTGTCAGTCTGGTGTCAGCCTCTCCTCGTGACGGTGTCAGTCTGGTGTCAGCCTCTCCTCGTGACGGTGTCAGTCTGGTGTCAGCCTCGCTAGTGACGGTTTCAGTCTGGTGTCAGCCTCTCCTCGTGACGGTGTCCGTCTGGTGTCAGCCTCTCCTCGTGACGGGGTCGGTCTGGTGTCAGCCTCTCCTCGTGACGGTGTCAGTCTGGTGTCAGCCTCGCTAGTGACGGTTTCAGTCTGTTGTCAGCCTCTCCTCGTGACGGTGTCCGTCTGGTGTCAGCCTCTCCTCGTGACGGTGTCAGTCTGGTGTCAGCCTCGCTAGTGACGGGGTCGGTCTGGTGTCAGCCTCTCCTCGTGACGGGGTCGGTCTGGTGTCAGCCTCGCTAGTGACGGTGTCAGTCTGGTGTCAGCCTCGCTAGTGACGGTTTCAGTCTGGTGTCAGCCTCTCCTCGTGACGGTGTCAGTCTGGTGTCAGCCTCGCTAGTGACGGTTTCAGTCTGGTGTCAGCCTCTCCTCGTGACGGTGTCCGTCTGGTGTCAGCCTCTCCTCGTGACGGTGTCAGTCTGGTGTCAGCCTCTCCTCGTGACGGTGTCAGTCTGGTGTCAGCCTCTCCTCGTGACGGTGTCAGTCTGGTGTCAGCCTCGCTAGTGACGGTTTCAGTCTGGTGTCAGCCTCTCCTCGTGACGGTGTCCGTCTGGTGTCAGCCTCTCCTCGTGACGGTGTCAGTCTGGTGTCAGCCTCGCTAGTGACGGGGTCGGTCTGGTGTCAGCCTCTCCTCGTGACGGGGTCGGTCTGGTGTCAGCCTCTCCTCGTGACGGTGTCGGTCTGGTGTCAGCCTCTCCTCGTGACGGTGTCGGTCTGGTGTCAGCCTCTCCTCGTGACGGGGTCCTCTGGTGTCAGCCTCTCCTCGTGACGGGGTCGGTCTGGTGTCAGCCTCTCCTCGTGACGGGGTCGGTCTGGTGTCAGCCTCGCTAGTGACGGTTTCAGTCTGGTGTCAGCCTCTCCTCGTGATGGTGTCAGTCTGGTGTCAGCCTCGCTAGTGACGGTGTCAGTCTGGTGTCAGCCTCGCTAGTGACGGTTTCAGTCTGGTGTCAGCCTCTCCTCGTGACGGTGTCAGTCTGGTGTCAGCCTCGCTAGTGACGGGGTCGGTCTGGTGTCAGCCTCTCCTCGTGACGGGGTCGGTCTGGTGTCAGCCTCTCCTCGTGACAGTGTCAGTCTGGTGTCAGCCTCGCTAGTGACGGTTTCAGTCTGGTGTCAGCCTCTCCTCGTGACAGGGTCCGTCTGGTGTCAGCCTCGCTAGTGACGGTTTCGGTCTGGTGTCAGCCTCTCCTCGTGACGGTGTCCGTCTGGTGTCAGCCTCTCCTCGTGACGGTGTCAGTCTGGTGTCAGCCTCGCTAGTGACGGGGTCGGTCTTATGTCAGCCTCTCCTCGTGACGGGGTCGGTCTGGTGTCAGCCTCTCCTCGTGACGGTGTCGGTCTGGTGTAAGCCTCTCCTCGTGACGGGGTCCGTCTGGTGTCAGCCTCTCCTCGTGACAGGGTCGGTCTGGTGTCAGCCTCTCCTCGTGACGGGGTCGGTCTGGTGTCAGCCTCGCTAGTGACGGTTTCAGTCTGGTGTCAGCCTCTCCTCGTGATGGTGTCCGTCTGGTGTCAGCCTCGCTAGTGACGGGGTCGGTCTGGTGTCTGCCTCGCTAGTGACGGGGTCGGTCTGGTGTCAGCCTCGCCTCGTGACGGTGTCGGTCTGGTGTCAGCCTCGCCTCGTGACGGTGTCGGTCTGGTGTCATCCTCGCTAGTGACGGTGTCGGTCTGGTGTCATCCTCGCCTCGTGACGGGGTCGGTCTGGTGTCAGCCTCGCTAGTGACGGAGTCGGTCTGGTGTCAGCCTCTCCTCGTGACGGTGTCGGTCTGGTGTCAGCCTCTCCTCGTGACGGTGTCGGTCTGGTGTCAGCCTCTCCTCGTGACAGGGTCCGTCTGGTGTCAGCCTCGCTAGTGACGGTTTCGGTCTGGTGTCAGCCTCTCCTCGTGACGGTGTCCGTCTTGTGTCAGCCTCTCCTCGTGACGGTGTCAGTCTGGTGTCAGCCTCGCTAGTGACGGGGTCGGTCTGGTGTCAGCCTCTCCTCGTGACGGGGTCGGTCTGGTGTCAGCCTCTCCTCGTGACGGTGTCGGTCTGGTGTCAGCCTCTCCTCGTGACGGGGTCCGTCTGGTGTCAGCCTCTCCTCGTGACGGGGTCGGTCTGGTGTCAGCCTCGCTAGTGACGGTTTCAGTCTGGTGTCAGCCTCTCCTCGTGATGGTGTCAGTCTGCTGTCAGCCTCGCTAGTGACGGTGTCAGTCTGGTGTCAGCCTCGCTAGTGACGGTTTCAGTCTGGTGTCAGCCTCTCCTCGTGACGGTGTCAGTCTGGTGTCAGCCTCGCTAGTGATGGTTTCAGTCTGGTGTCAGCCTCTCCTCGTGACGGTGTCAGTCTGGTGTCAGCCTCTCCTCGTGACGGTGTCAGTCTGGTGTCAGCCTCGCTAGTGACGGTTTCAGTCTGGTGTCAGCCTCTCCTCGTGACGGTGTCAGTCTGGTGTCAGCCTCTCCTCGTGACGGTGTCAGTCTGGTGTCAGCCTCGCTAGTGACGGTTTCAGTCTGGTGTCAGCCTCTCCTCGTGACGGTGTCCGTCTGGTGTCAGCCTCGCTAGTGACGGGGTCGGTCTGGTGTCAGCCTCGCTAGTGACGGGGTCGGTCTGGTGTCAGCCTCGCCTCGTGACGGTGTCGGTCTGGTGTCAGCCTCGCCTCGTGACGGTGTCGGTCTGGTATCATCCTCGCTAGTGACGGTGTCGGTCTGGTGTCAGCCTCGCTAGTGACGGTGTCGGTCTGGTGTCAGCCTCTCCTCGTGACGGTGTCGGTCTGGTGTCAGCCTCGCTAGTGACGGGGTCGGTCTGGTGTCAGCCTCTCCTCGTGACGGTGTCGGTCTGGTGTCAGCCTCTCCTCGTGACAGTGTCAGTCTGGTGTCAGCCTCGCTAGTGACGGTTTCAGTCTGGTGTCAGCCTCTCCTCGTGACAGGGTCCGTCTGGTGTCAGCCTCGCTAGTGACGGTTTCGGTCTGGTGTCAGCCTCTCCTCGTGACGGTGTCCGTCTGGTGTCAGCCTCTCCTCGTGACGGTGTCAGTCTGGTGTCAGCCTCGCTAGTGACGGGGTCGGTCTGGTGTCAGCCTCTCCTCGTGACGGGGTCGGTCTGGTGTCAGCCTCTCCTCGTGACGGTGTCGGTCTGGTGTCAGCCTCTCCTCGTGACGGGGTCCGTCTGGTGTCAGCCTCTCCTCGTGACGGGGTCGGTCTGGTGTCAGCCTCGCTAGTGACGGTTTCAGTCTGGTGTCAGCCTCTCCTCGTGATGGTGTCAGTCTGCTGTCAGCCTCGCTAGTGACGGTGTCAGTCTGGTGTCAGCCTCGCTAGTGACGGTTTCAGTCTGGTGTCAGCCTCTCCTCGTGACGGGGTCGGTCTGGTGTCAGCCTCTCCTCGTGACGGTGTCGGTCTGGTGTCAGCCTCTCCTCGTGACGGGGTCGGTCTGGTGTCAGCCTCGCTAGTGACGGTTTCAGTCTGGTGTCAGCCTCTCCTCGTGATGGTGTCAGTCTGCTGTCAGCCTCGCTAGTGACGGTGTCAGTCTGGTGTCAGCCTCGCTAGTGACGGTTTCAGTCTGGTGTCAGCCTCTCCTCGTGACGGTGTCAGTCTGGTGTCAGCCTCGCTAGTGATGGTTTCAGTCTGGTGTCAGCCTCTCCTCGTGACGGTGTCAGTCTGGTGTCAGCCTCTCCTCGTGACGGTGTCAGTCTGGTGTCAGCCTCGCTAGTGACGGTTTCAGTCTGGTGTCAGCCTCTCCTCGTGACGGTGTCAGTCTGGTGTCAGCCTCTCCTCGTGACGGTGTCAGTCTGGTGTCAGCCTCGCTAGTGACGGTTTCAGTCTGGTGTCAGCCTCTCCTCGTGACGGTGTCCGTCTGGTGTCAGCCTCGCTAGTGACGGGGTCGGTCTGGTGTCAGCCTCGCTAGTGACGGGGTCGGTCTGGTGTCAGCCTCGCCTCGTGACGGTGTCGGTCTGGTGTCAGCCTCGCCTCGTGACGGTGTCGGTCTGGTGTCAGCCTCGCTAGTGACGGTGTCGGTCTGGTGTCAGCCTCTCCTCGTGACGGTGTCGGTCTGGTGTCAGCCTCTCCTCGTGACGGGGTCGGTCTGGTGTCAGCCTCGCTAGTGACGGAGTCGGTCTGGTGTCAGCCTCTCCTCGTGACGGTGTCAGTCTGGTGTCAGCCTCTCCTCGTGACGGTGTCAGTCTGGTGTCAGCCTTGCTAGTGACGGTGTCAGTCTGGTGTCAGCCTCGCTAGTGACGGTGTCAGTCTGGTGTCAGCCTCTCCTCGTGACGGTGTCAGTCTGGTGTCAGCCTCTCCTCGTGACGGTGTCAGTCTGGTGTCAGCCTCGCTAGTGACGGTTTCAGTCTGGTGTCAGCCTCTCCTCGTGACGGTGTCAGTCTGGTGTCAGCCTCTCCTCGTGACGGTGTCAGTCTGGTGTCAGCCTCTCTAGTGACGGTTTCAGTCTGGTGTCAGCCTCTCCTCGTGACGGTGTCAGTCTGGTGTCAGCCTCTCCTCGTGACGGTGTCAGTCTGGTGTCAGCCTCGCTAGTGACGGTTTCAGTCTGGTGTCAGCCTCTCCTCGTGACGGGGTCGGTCTGGTGTCAGCCTCGCTAGTGACGGAGTCGGTCTGGTGTCAGCCTCTCCTCGTGACGGTGTCAGTCTGGTGTCAGCCTCTCCTCGTGACGGTGTCAGTCTGTTGTCAGCCTCGCTAGTGACGGTGTCAGTCTGGTGTCAGCCTCGCTAGTGACGGTGTCAGTCTGGTGTCAGCCTCTCCTCGTGACGGTGTCAGTCTGGTGTCAGCCTCTCCTCGTGACGGTGTCAGTCTGGTGTCAGCCTCGCTAGTGACGGTTTCAGTCTGGTGTCAGCCTCTCCTCGTGACGGTGTCAGTCTGGTGTCAGCCTCGCTAGTGACGGTTTCAGTCTGGTGTCAGCCTCTCCTCGTGACGGTGTCCGTCTGGTGTCAGCCTCTCCTCGTGACGGTGTCAGTCTGGTGTCAGCCTCGCTAGTGACGGGGTCGGTCTGGTGTCAGCCTCTCCTCGTGACGGGGTCGGTCTGGTGTCAGCCTCTCCTCGTGACGGGGTCGGTCTGGTGTCAGCCTCGCTAGTGACGGTTTCAGTCTGGTGTCAGCCTCTCCTCGTGACGGTGTCAGTCTGGTGTCAGCCTCGCTAGTGACGGTGTCAGTCTGGTGTCAGCCTCGCTAGTGACGGTTTCAGTCTGGTGTCAGCCTCTCCTCGTGACGGTGTCAGTCTGGTGTCAGCCTCGCTAGTGACGGTTTCAGTCTGGTGTCAGCCTCTCCTCGTGACGGTTTCAGTCTGGTGTCAGCCTCTCCTCGTGACGGTGTCCGTCTGGTGTCAGCCTCGCTAGTGACGGGGTCGGTCTGGTGTCAGCCTCGCTAGTGACGGGGTCGGTCTGGTGTCAGCCTTGCCTCGTGACGGTGTCGGTCTGGTGTCAGCCTCGCCTCGTGACGGTGTCGGTCTGGTGTCATCCTCGCTAGTGACGGTGTCGGTCTGGTGTCATCCTCGCCTCGTGACGGGGTCTGTCTGGTGTCAGCCTCGCTAGTGACGGAGTCGGTCTGGTGTCAGCCTCTCCTCGTGACGGTGTCGGTCTGGTGTCAGCCTCTCCTCGTGACGGTGTCGGTCTGGTGTCAGCCTCTCCTCGTGACAGGGTCCGTCTGGTGTCAGCCTCGCTAGTGACGGTTTCGGTCTGGTGTTAGCCTCTCCTCGTGACGGTGTCAGTCTGGTGTCAGCCTCGCTAGTGACGGTTTCAGTCTGGTGTCAGCCTCTCCTCGTGACGGTGTCCGTCTGGTGTCAGCCTCTCCTCGTGACGGTGTCAGTCTGGTGTCAGCCTCGCTAGTGACGGGGTCGGTCTGGTGTCAGCCTCTCCTCGTGACGGGGTCGGTCTGGTGTCAGCCTCTCCTCGTGACGGTGTCGGTCTGGTGTCAGCCTCTCCTCGTGACGGTGTCGGTCTGGTGTCAGCCTCTCCTCGTGACGGGGTCGGTCTGGTGTCAGCCTCTCCTCGTGACGGGGTCGGTCTGGTGTCAGCCTCGCTAGTGACGGTTTCAGTCTGGTGTCAGCCTCTCCTCGTGACGGTGTCAGTCTGGTGTCAGCCTCGCTAGTGACGGTGTCAGTCTGGTGTCAGCCTCGCTAGTGACGGTTTCAGTCTGGTGTCAGCCTCTCCTCGTGACGGTGTCAGTCTGGTGTCAGCCTCGCTAGTGACGGTTTCAGTCTGGTGTCAGCCTCTCCTCGTGACGGTGTCAGTCTGGTGTCAGCCTCTCCTCGTGACGGTGTCAGTCTGGTGTCAGCCTCGCTAGTGACGGAGTCGGTCTGGTGTCAGCCTCTCCTCGTGACGGTGTCGGTCTGGTGTCAGCCTCTCCTCGTGACGGTGTCAGTCTGGTGTCAGCCTCTCCTCGTGACGGTGTCTGTCTGGTGTCAGCCTCGCTAGTGACGGTTTCAGTCTGGTGTCAGCCTCTCCTCGTGACGGTGTCCGTCTGGTGTCAGCCTCTCCTCGTGACGGTGTCAGTCTGGTGTCAGCCTCGCTAGTGACGGGGTCGGTCTGGTGTCAGCCTCTCCTCGTGACGGGGTCGGTCTGGTGTCAGCCTCTCCTCGTGACGGTGTCAGTCTGGTGTCAGCCTCTCCTCGTGATGGGGTCCGTCTGGTGTCAGCCTCTCCTCGTGACGGGGTCGGTCTGGTGTCAGACTCGCTAGTGACGGTTTCAGTCTGGTGTCAGCCTCTCCTCGTGACAGGGTCCGTCTGGTGTCAGCCTCGCTAGTGACGGTTTCAGTCTGGTGTCAGCCTCTCCTCGTGACGGTGTCCGTCTGGTGTCAGCCTCTCCTCGTGACGGTGTCAGTCTGGTGTCAGCCTCGCTAGTGACGGGGTCGGTCTGGTGTCAGCCTCTCCTCGTGACGGTGTCGGTCTGGTGTCAGCCTCTCCTCGTGACGGGGTCCGTCTGGTGTCAGCCTCTCCTCGTGACGGGGTCGGTCTGGTGTCAGCCTCTCCTCGTGACGGGGTCGGTCTGGTGTCAGCCTCGCTAGTGACGGTTTCAGTCTGGTGTCAGCCTCTCCTCGTGACGGTGTCAGTCTGGTGTCAGCCTCGCTAGTGACGGTGTCGGTCTGGTGTCAGCCTCTCCTCGTGACGGTGTCGGTCTGGTGTCAGCCTCTCCTCGTGACAGGGTCCGTCTGGTGTCAGCCTCGCTAGTGACGGTTTCGGTCTGGTGTCAGCCTCTCCTCGTGACGGTGTCAGTCTGGTGTCAGCCTCGCTAGTGACGGTGTCAGTCTGGTGTCAGCCTCGCTAGTGACGGTGTCAGTCTGGTGTCAGCCTCTCCTCGTGACGGTGTCAGTCTGGTGTCAGCCTTGCTAGTGACGGTTTCAGTCTGGTGTCAGCCTCTCCTCGTGACGGTGTCCGTCTGGTGTCAGCCTCTCCTCGTGACGGTGTCAGTCTGGTGTCAGCCTCGCTAGTGACGGGGTCGGTCTGGTGTCAGCCTCTCCTCGTGACGGGGTCGGTCTGGTGTCAGCCTCTCCTCGTGACGGTGTCGGTCTGGTGTCAGCCTCTCCTCGTGACGGGGTCGGTCTGGTGTCAGCCTCGCTAGTGACGGTTTCAGTCTGGTGTCAGCCTCTCCTCGTGACGGTGTCAGTCTGGTGTCAGCCTCGCTAGTGACGGTGTCGGTCTGGTGTCAGCCTCGCTAGTGACGGTTTCAGTCTGGTGTCAGCCTCTCCTCGTGACGGTGTCAGTCTGGTGTCAGCCTCGCTAGTGATGGTTTCAGTCTGGTGTCAGCCTCTCCTCGTGACGGTGTCAGTCTGGTGTCAGCCTCTCCTCGTGACGGTGTCAGTCTGGTGTCAGCCTCGCTAGTGACGGTTTCAGTCTGGTGTCAGCCTCTCCTCGTGACGGTGTCAGTCTGGTGTCAGCCTCGCTAGTGACGGTTTCAGTCTGGTGTCAGCCTCTCCTCGTGACGGTGTCCGTCTGGTGTCAGCCTCTCCTCGTGACGGTGTCAGTCTGGTGTCAGCCTCGCTAGTGACGGGGTCGGTCTGGTGTCAGCCTCTCCTCGTGACGGGGTCGGTCTGGTGTCAGCCTCGCTAGTGACGGTGTCAGTCTGGTGTCAGCCTCGCTAGTGACGGTTTCAGTCTGGTGTCAGCCTCGCTAGTGACGGTTTCAGTCTGGTGTCAGCCTCTCCTCGTGACGGTGTCAGTCTGGTGTCAGCCTCTCCTCGTGACGGTGTCAGTCTGGTGTCAGCCTCGCTAGTGACGGTTTCAGTCTGGTGTCAGCCTCTCCTCGTGACGGTGTCAGTCTGGTGTCAGCCTCTCCTCGTGACGGTGTCAGTCTGGTGTCAGCCTCGCTAGTGACGGTTTCAGTCTGGTGTCAGCCTCTCCTCGTGACGGTGTCCGTCTGGTGTCAGCCTCGCTAGTGACGTGGTCGGTCTGGTGTCAGCCTCGCTAGTGACGGGGTCGGTCTGGTGTCAGCCTCGCTAGTGACGGGGTCGGTCTGGTGTCAGCCTCGCCTCGTGACGGTGTCGGTCTGGTGTCAGCCTCGCCTCGTGACGGTGTCGGTCTGGTGTCATCCTCGCTAGTGACGGAGTCGGTCTGGTGTCAGCCTCTCCTCGTGACGGTGTCGGTCTGGTGTCAGCCTCTCCTCGTGACAGGGTCCGTCTGGTGTCAGCCTCGCTAGTGACGGTTTCGGTCTGGTGTCAGCCTCTCCTCGTGACGGTGTCAGTCTGGTGTCAGCCTCGCTAGTGACGGTGTCAGTCTGGTGTCAGCCTCGCTAGTGACGGTGTCAGTCTGGTGTCAGCCTCTCCTCGTGACGGTGTCAGTCTGGTGTCAGCCTCTCCTCGTGACGGTGTCAGTCTGGTGTCAGCCTCGCTAGTGACGGTTTCAGTCTGGTGTCAGCCTCTCCTCGTGACGGTGTCCGTCTGGTGTCAGCCTCTCCTCGTGACGGTGTCAGTCTGGTGTCAGCCTCGCTAGTGACGGGGTCGGTCTGGTGTCAGCCTCTCCTCGTGACGGGGTCGGTCTGGTGTCAGCCTCTCCTCGTGACGGTGTCAGTCTGGTGTCAGCCTCTCCTCGTGACGGTGTCAGTCTGGTTTCAGCCTCGCTAGTGACGGTGTCAGTCTGGTGTCAGCCTCGCTAGTGACGGTTTCAGTCTGGTGTCAGCCTCTCCTCGTGACGGTGTCCGTCTGGTGTCAGCCTCGCTAGTGACGGGGTCGGTCTGGTGTCAGCCTCGCTAGTGACGGGGTCGGTCTGGTGTCAGCCTCGCCTCGTGACGGTGTCGGTCTGGTGTCAGCCTCGCCTCGTGACGGTGTCGGTCTGGTGTCATCCTCGCTAGTGACGGTGTCGGTCTGGTGTCATCCTCGCCTTGTGACGGGGTCGGTCTGGTGTCAGCCTCGCTAGTGACGGTGTCGGTCTGGTGTCAGCCTCTCCTCGTGACGGGGTCCGTCTGGTGTCAGCCTCTCCTCGTGACGGGGTCGGTCTGGTGTCAGCCTCTCCTCGTGACGGGGTCGGTCTGGTGTCAGCCTCGCTAGTGACGGTTTCAGTCTGGTGTCAGCCTCTCCTCGTGACGGTGTCGGTCTGGTGTCAGCCTCTCCTCGTGAAGGGGTCCGTCTGGTGTCAGCCTCTCCTCGTGACGGGGTCGGTCTGGTGTCAGCCTCTCCTCGTGACGGGGTCGGTCTGGTGTCAGCCTCGCTAGTGACGGTTTCAGTCTGGTGTCAGCCTCTCCTCGTGACGGTGTCAGTCTGGTGTCAGCCTCTCCTCGTGACGGTGTCAGTCTGGTGTCAGCCTCGCTAGTGACGGTTTCAGTCTGGTGTCAGCCTCTCCTCGTGACGGTGTCCGTCTGGTGTCAGCCTCGCTAGTGACGGGGTCGGTCTGGTGTCAGCCTCGCTAGTGACGGGGTCGGTCTGGTGTCAGCCTCGCTAGTGACAGGGTCGGTCTGGTGTCAGCCACGCCTCGTGACGGTGTCGGTCTGGTGTCAGCCTCGCTAGTGACAGGGTCGGTCTGGTGTCATCCTCGCTAGTGACGGTGTCAGTCTGGTGTCAGCCTCGCTAGTGACGGGGTCGGTCTGGTGTCAGCCTCTCCTCGTGACGGTGTCGGTCTGGTGTCAGCCTCTCCTCGTGACGGGGTCCGTCTGGTGTCAGCCTCTCCTCGTGACGGGGTCGGTCTGGTGTCAGCCTCTCCTCGTGACGGGGTCGGTCTGGTGTCAGCCTCGCTAGTGACGGTTTCAGTCTGGTGTCAGCCTCTCCTCGTGACGGTGTCAGTCTGGTGTCAGCCTCGCTAGTGACGGTGTCAGTCTGGTGTCAGCCTCGCTAGTGACGGTTTCAGTCTGGTGTCAGCCTCTCCTCGTGACGGTGTCAGTCTGGTGTCAGCCTCGCTAGTGACGGTTTCAGTCTGGTGTCAGCCTCTCCTCGTGACGGTGTCAGTCTGGTGTCAGCCTCTCCTCGTGACGGTGTCAGTCTGGTGTCAGCCTCGCTAGTGACGGTTTCAGTCTGGTGTCAGCCTCTCCTCGTGACGGTGTCAGTCTGGTGTCAGCCTCTCCTCGTGACGGTGTCAGTCTGGTGTCAGCCTCGCTAGTGACGGTTTCAGTCTGGTGTCAGCCTCTCCTCGTGACGGTGTCCGTCTGGTGTCAGCCTCGCTAGTGACGGGGTCGGTCTGGTGTCAGCCTCGCTAGTGACGGGGTCGGTCTGGTGTCAGCCTCGCCTCGTGACGGTGTCGGTCTGGTGTCAGCCTCGCCTCGTGACGGTGTCGGTCTGGTGTCATCCTCGCTAGTGACGGTGTCGGTCTGGTGTCATCCTCGCCTCGTGACGGGGTCTGTCTGGTGTCAGCCTCGCTAGTGACGGAGTCGGTCTGGTGTCAGCCTCTCCTCGTGACGGTGTTGGTCTGGTGTCAGCCTCTCCTCGTGACGGTGTCGGTCTGGTGTCAGCCTCTCCTCGTGACAGGGTCCGTCTGGTGTCAGCCTCGCTAGTGACGGTTTCGGTCTGGTGTTAGCCTCTCCTCGTGACGGTGTCAGTCTGGTGTCAGCCTCGCTAGTGACGGTTTCAGTCTGGTGTCAGCCTCTCCTCGTGACGGTGTCCGTCTGGTGTCAGCCTCTCCTCGTGACGGTGTCGGTCTGGTGTGTCTTGGAAATTCGCTTTAACGAATTTCTCCTTACCGTGAGTACTCGCAGTTGGATGCGCAGAAATCCCCCATAAAGCTGTGTGAATCTCGCTTACCACGACTGCAGCTAAACTACACGAATCCTGCCCATCCAAATACTTTGGTTCTGTTGAATTGTGGGAGAATTGGAGCTCCGTTACCCTAGAATGATCACACGACACTCTAAGGCTGGTTGCAACTCACATAAGGGCCGGCTTTAGGCTCAGCTCTCTGTTTTTATTAAGAATACACACATGCCCCCCACATGAATAAAGTCAAACCCTCCCACCGAACAATACAATGGGGATTGCCTATACAGAGGATATACATTCCAATTGGAGCATAGCCTTTGCTATTATCTATCGCTGGTCCTCCCCCATGAGTCTTCTGAGGTCAGCAGACTTCCTCCCCTTCCCCCCTATGAGCCATCTGAGGTCATATTTCCTGTCCTACTAGCTTCTATTGGTATGTAAAATTCTCTGCACAAGCACTCCCTAAAAATATCAGTCTGTACCTGGATGGGCCCGATACGATCTTTATTAAAACACATCCATCCAAGATACAGTTTCAAGTTGGTAATGGGTTGTAAGATATGCATAAGCCTACACGTGGAGTTCACACCGCTTGCGCATTGCGTTATGAAGCCCACGTGGTACCATGCTGCTGATATGTGGATACAGGCCCACGGTCTACTGACAGCAGCATTCGCATGGAATGCCGTGGTGGTATACACGCCGGTCTATAAGCGCAGATCTGCCATCTCATCCATTACCAAGCCGAGTACTGTAATACATACATTGTACATGCGCATGGCCCAATTGCAGCCTTCAGAGCTTTAATTAAGCCACACGAGAGACATATGAATAACACGAATATTTGACACATTTAAAGTTCGACCAACAATACAAAATTTCCATGACATTCCCTCCTGTTTTATCATATTCTCCTCGTGTCCCTTCTTGATCTTCTTCAGCTTGATGGGTGTAGTCTCAAACTTCAAAGAGTTCCTGTAGTTGTCCCTGAGAATAAAGCTCCACGGGGTACCTGAAACAACAAGACCCGACGCAGACTCGACGCAAACAGGCTTGATTGAAGCGATGATCCTCAAGAGCGTTGGAACCTTCACTACAGGAAGGCTCTTGCAAAAACCACAAACAGACTTGTGGTATGAATAAAGCTTGTGATCCCACGGTGGTCTGGGGAGATCCAGCAACAGATTCTCAAATTGCCCCTGCAGACGGGGCCACACAAGGCTGGTCTCGACCCAGACAGTTTTCCAAATCGCAGACACAAACCATGATGAGGCTTGAAGCTTGCTTGAAGGTCTTGGAGAATGTGGTCTTCAGAGAGATAAATTAGAGGGAAGCCAGGACGTAATCTGTAGAGAAGGTGGATGGTTGGTGAGGTCTTCCTCTGATCAGTGGTTGGAGTGGGATCCCAGGAGCGGGCATGGAGATGTGGTCGTCTGCCCGAGCTTGGTTTACACGGTCGATGAGGCAACAGGAACATCTCACCGCGGCATATAAAAGGCAGATGAAAAAGAGAAGCATCAGGATATACACTCCCACTTCCTTCAACCAAGATCCGATGGAGAACAGGAAATCTCCCAATCCTCCCAAACCCTTGAACGGATTCCAACCCTCACTAGCTATAGCTCTAGCTTTTCCCTGTAGTTCACTAACTTTGTCCATATGGGCCTGGACCTTGTCATCGGTGTCTTCTATCCAAGTACAACAATCCTCTCCGATGAACTCACAGAACCCCCCTTTGGCGGCTAAAAGATAATCAAGGGCCATCTTCTCCTGAAGCACTAAAATTCCCATCTGCCGTTGTTCTTGGGCAATTTCTCTGACAGCCTCTACGGTCTCGTTAAACATACTATCCACGATGACAGAAAAATTGTTCAGGCGCTTCATAAGTTCTATTCCCCATCCTGTCCATGAGGGGAACCAAGCCCATGCCTGGTCGCCCTCAGAGAACAGTTCCCTGCGAACTCTCCCTGCCATCCTTACCTTCTTGTGGACCATCAACTCTTCATGGTCCATCACTACATAGGATGCGGGGACTAGCTTTATGAGGGCACACGAACCTTTCGCGTTCTGGGGAAATGTTCTATAGGCTGTCGAACCACACAGAAAATAGTATGGACCTGTCAGAGCAGAGCAGGAGGAGTTCCTCGTTCGGCCTCTGGCATTGAGCAACAGTTGCACAGACTGGGGGATTGCTCCCTCAGTCTGCACATCACATCCGTCCTTCCAACACACGTGGTCTGGTCGGTCAGTGTGGTTACTCAGAAAGGAAGTCTGGTTAGTCAGATTGACAGTTATACCTCCCTCGCAGGTGGTAGTCCCAACAAACTTGTTACCTGTGCCAAAGCTGATGTTAAAGCACACCTGAGGGCTGCCTAGCTGCCCAGTTACCCATAATGGACTGGTGAGGGCCCTACAGGAGCTAGAGCTAATATTGGTGCTGAAACTGATGTTACCTGCTAAAAATGTGTCATTAAGTTCTACCGACAAATGTCTACGTGGGGGCTGACCAGGGGTCCCTTGCTTTTTCATGCCGACGCGGATGTCATATAGGGCATGAACAGCGGCCATTGCGGACATGTGATGACTGGGTGGGGGCTTAGAGCATACCCAACAGTTGGTTTTGTTGGCGGTTCTGGCAAAACGCAGGTGCATTTTAAATAAAAGGTTGGGGTATCTGCCGTCTTTTCCTCCGTTCACACACATGTATGACATACAAACAAAAAGAAAAAGGAAAATGACACCCCTCATTCTCTGGTGTAGCTGAGAAGCTTCTTGCAGTGGCTTGCGTGCACCCAGTTGTCTCGTCCCTCGAGCTTGAGTGAGGTAGGTGTCGTCAGCTGGACTTGGTATGGTCCGGTGAACCGTGGCTCGAGTCCGGTTCTTTGATGTTTCTTTAGGACGACCCAATCACCTGGCTCAATAGAAAGAACACCTGTTATTGTATTTGGATCGGGGAGCGATTCGCGAACCCGATGGTGTATCTTCTGCAGCTCCCGTTGCAGAGATTGCACATAACCTGTAAGCTGTGAATGCAAAGACGACAACTGTTGAGGAAAGTACAACCCTGTTTTGGGAGGTCCCCCAAACAACACCTCGTAGGGTGACAGCCCATGTGGTTGCCGAGGGGCATTCCGGATGGAATAGGGGGCAATGGGGAGACACTCAGGCCAAGGTTTTTGGGTATCGGAAGACGTTCAACCTTACAGCTACTCTCGGGGTGATATGGGGTGTGTCGCCGCTGACTCCAGTTCCACCAAAGAGATGCAGTCGTGTCCTTTGGAAGAGAGATTAGTAGTGGACAAAGAAGACATGTTAGCAGAAGAGGTGTTAGTATTGTTAGTCGTGTTGCAAAATTCAGCACTGTCATTGCTGTCCTCCCCCCCCTTCTCATCTTCCGACACAGGAAGAAGAGAAGCTGGGTTAAGAATAGTGCATCGTTTGATAGTGAGGTTAGTAGGGGTTAGGAGGGTTTTCCCCTGAGAGGGGTACCTTGCCTTGGATGTCCTGTTTTCGCAGGACCGTTCTTGCTGCACTGGTGTCGGTGAGGCAAGGGAGGGGATATTTTAATTCCTCTAGAAAAAGATGGATCTGGGCCGACACCGATTTGTCAACTTCCTATGAGAATTCATAGGAGTTACTTACCATGGTGGTCATAGGGGCGGAGGACTCATCAGGAATGAACTGCCACCGACCTTTAGGTAATTGGGGACAGCTCCTCCTCATGTGCCCCGTTTGGTGGCACTGGAAGCACCTGGGTGGGGGCCTATTCTTCCTGTGACCCAGATCCCTTGGTTTTTCGTGTGGGGTCTGGGACATAAGAACTTTGGCCTTGTCTTGTTTTCTTCTATCCATTTCCCTCTCTATTGCCGCAAGAGTGGAAAGGATAGCAGGGATAGACATCTCATTATATTCGGGTCGGGCCAGAACCAGCCTTTCCCGAATTTTAGTATCGATGCCTTCCAAAAATTTGGCCCGCAACAGAATGTGCGTCGCGGTCACCTTTACCCCTTCAGTTGGAGCATCAGGTCCAACTTCCAGATCTGCATCCAGTGCCGTCTGCTTGAGACGGCGCCAGAAGCAGGCGCTTTCCTCATTAGGACCCTGGGTGAGCTTCATCATGTCCGTAGTAGAGGTAGCACCATACATTTCTGGAAGCTTTGCCTTTAGCTGTGTACAGAACTCTTTGCCCCCTGAAGTCATCTCCTCATGCGTGGTTATAGAGCACCCTGCAATCACTGTACTGGCCACTTCCATGCCCACCTTTGCCCGTAGGATCTGTGCACAATCTGACCCGCTCATACCATAGCTGAACTGGTTTTGTCCAAACATTCGAGCAAATCCTCTCGGATTGACCCGATAGTCCGGGAGCTCAGCCAGAATAGTGCGGATCTCTGCCGGGGTGAAGGGGACATGCCAAACTACCCGTTCCCCTAAAGTCCGTTCCCCCTGTGCATTGGGAGGACCTTCAAATTGCTGCACCCTGACTGGATAGGCCTCGGTTCGGGAAGAGTGCAAGGGCTGACCCAGCATCATCGGTGGGCTTAGATTAACCACCTCGCTTACTGCACCTTCAGGTTTGAGGTCCCTCAGATCAGGGTATAGCTGGGGGGCAGGGGTCTGATCAGTGGTTCGTAGCGCTTTGATGCAATCCGCCCTGTTTTTTAACCGGGTGTCTATTCCCCTTGATTCACAGATAGTCTGCAAATCGGTTGTTGAGTAGGCTTCATAGTTGGAAACAGAAGGAGCTGGGGTGAAGCAGGGAGAAGGGAGAGGTAGAGGCAGAGGCTGAGGCATAGAGACAGAAGACACAGAAGGTATGTCAAGAGTGACGTCACTAACAGAAGAGACAGGTGCAGTTATACTTATCTCAGCCACTGTTGGTTGTTGGGGGACCCCAGCAGACCCTGATCCTGCCTGCCTTAGTAGAGTCAACCCTGAAAGAGCTTCCTCCACCTCTGACACCGGATCCTCCTGTTTTATTCCCTCTGGAGGCCAGGTATACATCACCTGGTTCTTCCGGACAGACACCAGTTTATGTATGCCCTGCTTCCCTAATCGGATTGACCTGTGAAGCCATAGCTGTGCGATCTCTAGTTCTGACGCCTGCATCCGTGGTTCAAATTCAGAGATGAATTTTTCCCACCTCCATGCGTCAAATGTACCTTCCCGGGGAATTTCCCATCTGGTACCCTTCGACCATTTATTCCACCTTTTGAGGGGTTCTGTAGACTTCCCCCCCAAACTCACCTTCATCAGTTGTGCAGCTGTCCTTACCCTGAAGAGGGCTGGTTCCCCCTCTCTCTTCATGGACTGACTACTGCCCATCGTGACTAGTCACTGGTATATATCCCGCGTCCGGGTACCTGTTTACCCCCTGGAGCACTCGGTGGGATCCTACCGAGAGGCCTGATTCCACCACTTTCCCAGCACAGCGTAATTTATGTGATACTTATCGATCACCCGAAGCGCATCAAGTGGCGGTCAGACTGAGAGCACACCTCCCACTCCCACAGCGCAATTTGTGTGATCCTGACCACCCGAAGTGTTTGTGGTGACCAGGCTAAGCGTTACTTCCCTGGACCGCCCACTCACACAGCGTAATTTATGTGGTTCTCATCACCCACTGTGTTTGGCAGGCCACACCGCACAATGATGAAAGTGGCTTTTCTCTCCCTGCACACAGTAGCTAACACAAGTCAAAACAAAAAGAGGGGTTCTTGGATGTTACTTAGGGGTCACTGGTTGGGCAGAAACCTGCTAACTGACCTTTAGGAAATTTGTGTAAAGAAAAAAACTTTCCTAATACACACAGAAAAACCCTTTTTCAACCTGAAAAACTGTTAAAAAGGACAAAGTGGATCCTTATGAAAAACACGGGACGTTTCACAGTAAAACAATTACACAGAGGTAAACCGAAAAACTGCGCCAAAAGTAACCTTGTTGCTGACGCAAAAATCACTCCTATCAGCACCGCTAAACGATCTGCGCTACACACGCAATCTTTACTGCAACCACCTAGAACCGTTTACACAAAAAGTCTGCTGGACGTGAAACACGCGACACAGCAGCTTAAAACAAACCCGCTTTACAATAAGGAACTACTTTTAACAGGAAAAACACAAGAAAAACATAATCACTATACAAGAAATCTATGTGCAAAAACCCAGACTACACCGCGCTCATTAAATGTGGAACACGTGAGGGGAAAACTCGCTTAATACACTTTAAATTGGCTGGCAATACGCAAATTTAAAGCTAAAAGCAAACAAATGAAACTGTAAAAAATTTGGATTAAAAACACAATATGGGTCAAATGCATATAGGAAACTTCATGCACATTGCATAGAGATTACTGCACATTTGGTAGCCAACAAAATGGCCACCAAACAAAAGGAGTCCATGTGGTTTGTCAAGAAGATGACCCCCCACAGAGGAGCACATGGCAGATACTAGAATGACCCCCCACAGAGGAGCACACGGCAGACTCTAGCCTCAAAATTGCCTCTTACATAAAACAGACTTTTAGACAGAACATACACTGGACAATTACACAACAATATGAAGCACACATACAACACAATTTGGGCACAATCACAGAACGGACATAAAACACCAACATATCACACTAACATGCACATGTAACAAAAAGGACCCCCTGCTGCATGCTTGCTGGGAGCAGTAGTACCACAAAACATTGTACAGACCACATAACACAGATCTTACAACAGTTAACAATTAACCTAAGCCTTTCAGCACTGTAATAATTACCTCACGTGGAGGGGGGTAGAGCAATCACCACAGTACCTACAGCCCACAAATACTTACCTAACACTATGCAACAACTTTTACCCACTAAAACATATACCCGTTTAATTTTTGGTTGGAAGATTTTTTAAACTTGACCAAATCCAGCCAACCAAAACCCCCCCCTCTGCTGCGTTCCGCAGAGACAAACCCTTGTCTTTCACCCACAAATCAAGAGTTTAGGACAAAAAACGAGGTCCTTGTTAAGCGGTATTTCTTGTTAGCTAACAGAGAGCGAAATCAGCCACACGAACACGCAAAAAGCGATCCTCTTAATGGCAGAGAGACCTGAAATGTGCCGGCATACTTTTTGCTAGTTCATGATGGCCATTCCCCCCTCGTTCTAGGTTAGCTACGCAAGAATACGCGTTAGTATCCACCAGGCTCGCCAAACTGTCTTGGAAATTCGCTTTAACGAATTTCTCCTTACCGTGAGTACTCGCAGTTGGATGCGCAGAAATCCCCCATAAAGCTGTGCGAATCTCGCTTACCACGACTGCAGCTAAACTACACGAATCCTGCCCATCCAAATACTTTGGTTCTGTTGAATTGTGGGAGAATTGGAGCTCCGTTACCCTAGAATGATCACACGACACTCTAAGGCTGGTTGCAATCCACATAAGGGCCGGCTTTAGGCTCAGCTCTCTGTTTTTATTAAGAATACACACATGCCCCCCACATGAATAAAGTCAAACCCTCCCACCGAACAATACAATGGGGATTGCCTATACAGAGGATATACATTCCAATTGGAGCATAGCCTTTGCTATTATCTATCACTGGTCCTCCCCCATGAGTCTTCTGAGGTCAGCAGACTTCCTCCCCTTCCCCCCTATGAGCCATCTGAGGTCATATTTCCTGTCCTACTAGCTTCTATTGGTATGTAAAATTCTCTGCACAAGCACTCCCTAAAAATATCAGTCTGTACCTGGATGGGCCCGATACGATCTTTATTAAAACACATCCATCCAAGATACAGTTTCAAGTTGGTAATGGGTTGTAAGATATGCATAAGCCTACACGTGGAGTTCACACCGCTTGCGCATTGCGTTATGAAGCCCACGTGGTACCATGCTGCTGATATGTGGATACAGGCCCACGGTCTACTGACAGCAGCATTCACATGGAATGCCGTGGTGGTATACACGCCGGTCTATAAGCGCAGATCTGCCATCTCATCCATTACCAAGCCGAGTACTGTAATACATACATTGTACATGCGCATGGCCCAATTGCAGCCTTCAGAGCTTTAATTAAGCCACACGAGAGACATATGAATAACACGAATATATGACACATTTAAAGTTCGACCAACAATACAAAATTTCCATGACAGGTGTCAGCCTCTCCTCGTGACGGGGTCCGTCTGGTGTCAGCCTCTCCTCGTGACGGGGTCGGTCTGGTGTCAGCCTCTCCTCGTGACGGTGTCGGTCTGGTGTCAGCCTCTCCTCGTGACGGGGTCGGTCTGGTGTCAGCCTCGCTAGTGACGGTTTCAGTCTGGTGTCAGCCTCTCCTCGTGACGGTGTCAGTCTGGTGTCAGCCTCGCTAGTGACGGTGTCAGTCTGGTGTCAGCCTCGCTAGTGACGGTTTCAGTCTGGTGTCAGCCTCTCCTCGTGACGGTGTCAGTCTGGTGTCAGCCTCGCTAGTGACGGTTTCAGTCTGGTGTCAGCCTCTCCTCGTGACGGTGTCAGTCTGGTGTCAGCCTCTCCTCGTGACGGTGTCAGTCTGGTGTCAGCCTCGCTAGTGACGGTTTCAGTCTGGTGTCAGCCTCTCCTCGTGACGGTGTCAGTCTGGTGTCAGCCTCTCCTCGTGACGGTGTCAGTCTGGTGTCAGCCTCGCTAGTGACGGTTTCAGTCTGGTGTCAGCCTCTCCTCGTGACGGTGTCCGTCTGGTGTCAGCCTCGCTAGTGACGGGGTCGGTCTGGTGTCAGCCTCGCTAGTGACGGGGTCGGTCTGGTGTCAGCCTCGCTAGTGACAGGGTCGGTCTGGTGTCAGCCACGCCTCGTGACAGTGTCGGTCTGGTGTCAGCCTCGCCTCGTGACGGGGTCGGTCTGGTGTCAGCCTCGCTAGTGACGGAGTCGGTCTGGTGTCAGCCTCTCCTCGTGACGGTGTCGGTCTGGTGTCAGCCTCTCCTCGTGACGGTGTCCGTCTGGTGTCAGCCTCTCCTCGTGACGGTGTCAGTCTGGTGTCAGCCTCGCTAGTGACGGGGTCGGTCTGGTGTCAGCCTCTCCTCGTGACGGGGTCGGTCTGGTGTCAGCCTCTCCTCGTGACGGTGTCAGTCTGGTGTCAGCCTCTCCTCGTGACGGGGTCCGTCTGGTGTCAGCCTCTCCTCGTGACGGGGTCGGTCTGGTGTCAGACTCGCTAGTGACGGTTTCAGTCTGGTGTCAGCCTCTCCTCGTGACAGGGTCCGTCTGGTGTCAGCCTCGCTAGTGACGGTTTCAGTCTGGTGTCAGCCTCTCCTCGTGACGGTGTCCGTCTGGTGTCAGCCTCTCCTCGTGACGGTGTCAGTCTGGTGTCAGCCTCGCTAGTGACGGGGTCGGTCTGGTGTCAGCCTCTCCTCGTGACGGTGTCGGTCTGGTGTCAGCCTCTCCTCGTGACGGGGTCCGTCTGGTGTCAGCCTCTCCTCGTGACGGGGTCGGTCTGGTGTCAGCCTCTCCTCGTGACGGGGTCGGTCTGGTGTCAGCCTCGCTAGTGACGGTTTCAGTCTGGTGTCAGCCTCTCCTCGTGACGGTGTCAGTCTCGTGTCAGCCTCGCTAGTGACGGTGTCAGTCTGGTGTCAGCCTCGCTAGTGACGGTTTCAGTCTGGTGTCAGCCTCTCCTCGTGACGGTGTCAGTCTGGTGTCAGCCTCGCTAGTGACGGTTTCAGTCTGGTGTCAGCCTCTCCTCGTGACGGTGTCAGTCTGGTGTCAGCCTCTCCTCGTGACGGTGTCAGTCTGGTGTCAGCCTCGCTAGTGACAGTTTCAGTCTGGTGTCAGCCTCTCCTCGTGACGGTGTCAGTCTGGTGTCAGCCTCTCCTCGTGACGGTGTCAGTCTGGTGTCAGCCTCGCTAGTGACGGTTTCAGTCTGGTGTCAGCCTCTCCTCGTGACGGTGTCCGTCTGGTGTCAGCCTCGCTAGTGACGGGGTCGGTCTGGTGTCAGCCTCGCTAGTGACGGAGTCGGTCTGGTGTCAGCCTCTCCTCGTGACGGTGTCGGTCTGGTGTCAGCCTCTCCTCGTGACGGTGTCGGTCTGGTGTCAGCCTCTCCTCGTGACAGGGTCCGTCTGGTGTCAGCCTCGCTAGTGACGGTTTCGGTCTGGTGTCAGCCTCTCCTCGTGACGGTTTCAGTCTGGTGTCAGCCTCTCCTCGTGACGGGGTCGGTCTGGTGTCAGCCTCTCCTCGTGACGGGGTCGGTCTGGTGTCAGCCTCGCTAGTGACGGTTTCAGTCTGGTGTCAGCCTCTCCTCGTGACGGTGTCCGTCTGGTGTCAGCCTCGCTAGTGACGGGGTCGGTCTGGTGTCAGCCTCGCTAGTGACGGGGTCGGTCTGGTGTCAGCCTCGCCTCGTGACGGTGTCGGTCTGGTGTCAGCCTCGCCTCGTGACGGTGTCGGTCTGGTGTCATCCTCGCTAGTGACGGAGTCGGTCTGGTGTCAGCCTCTCCTCGTGACGGGGTCGGTCTGGTGTCAGCCTCTCCTCGTGACGGTGTCGGTCTGGTGTCATCCTCGCTAGTGACGGAGTCGGTCTGGTGTCAGCCTCTCCTCGTGACGGGGTCAGTCTGGTGTCAGCCTCTCCTCGTGACGGGGTCGGTCTGGTGTCAGCCTCGCTAGTGACGGTTTCAGTCTGGTGTCAGCCTCTCCTCGTGACGGTGTCAGTCTGGTGTCAGCCTCGCTAGTGACGGTGTCGGTCTGGTGTCATCCTCGCCTCGTGACGGGGTCGGTCTGGTGTCAGCCTCGCTAGTGACGGAGTCGGTCTGGTGTCAACCTCTCCTCGTGACGGTGTCGGTCTGGTGTCAGCCTCTCCTCGTGACGGTGTCGGTCTGGTGTCAGCCTCTCCTCGTGACAGGGTCCCTCTGGTGTCAGCCTCGCTAGTGACGGTTTCGGTCTGGTGTCAGCCTCTCCTCGTGACGGTGTCAGTCTGGTGTCAGCCTCGCTAGTGACGGTGTCAGTCTGGTGTCAGCCTCGCTAGTGACGGTGTCAGTCTGGTGTCAGCCTCTCCTCGTGACGGTGTCAGTCTGGTGTCAGCCTCTCCTCGTGACGGTGTCAGTCTGGTGTCAGCCTCGCTAGTGACGGTTTCAGTCTGGTGTCAGCCTCTCCTCGTGACGGTGTCCGTCTGGTGTCAGCCTCTCCTCGTGACGGTGTCAGTCTGGTGTCAGCCTCGCTAGTGACGGGATCGGTCTGGTGTCAGCCTCTCCTCGTGACGGTGTCGGTCTGGTGTCAGCCTCTCCTCGTGACGGGGTCCGTCTGGTGTCAGCCTCTCCTCGTGACGGGGTCGGTCTGGTGTCAGCCTCTCCTCGTGACGGGGTCGGTCTGGTGTCAACCTTCGCTAGTGACGGTGTCAGTCTGGTGTCAGCCTCGCTAGTGACGGGGTCGGTCTGGTGTCAGCCTCTCCTCGTGACGGGGTCGGTCTGGTGTCAGCCTCTCCTCGTGACGGTGTCGGTCTGGTGTCAGCCTCTCCTCGTGACGGGGTCCGTCTGGTGTCAGCCTCTCCTCGTGACGGTGTCGGTCTGGTGTCAGCCTCGCTAGTGACGGTTTCAGTCTGGTGTCAGCCTCTCCTCGTGACGGGGTCGGTCTGGTGTCAGCCTCTCCTCGTGACGGGGGTCGGTCTGGTGTCAGCCTCTCCTCGTGACGGGGTCGGTCTGGTGTCAGCCTCTCCTCGTGACGGTGTCGGTCTGGTGTCAGCCTCTCCTCGTGACGGGGTCCGTCTGGTGTCAGCCTCTCCTCGTGACGGGGTCCGTCTGGTGTCAGCCTCTCCTCGTGACGGTGTCAGTCTGGTGTCAGCCTCGCTAGTGACGGTGTCAGTCTGGTGTCAGCCTCGCTAGTGACGGTGTCAGTCTGGTGTCAGCCTCTCCTCGTGACGGTGTCAGTCTGGTGTCAGCCTCTCCTCGTGACGGTGTCCGTCTGGTGTCAGCCTCGCTAGTGACGGGGTCGGTCTGGTGTCAGCCTCGCTAGTGACGGGGTCGGTCTGGTGTCAGCCTCGCCTCGTGACGGTGTCGGTCTGGTGTCAGCCTCGCCTCGTGACGGTGTCGGTCTGGTGTCATCCTCGCTAGTGACGGTGTCGGTCTGGTGTCATCCTTGCCTCGTGACGGGGTCGGTCTGGTGTCAGCCTCGCTAGTGACGGAGTCGGTCTGGTGTCAGCCTCTCCTCGTGACGGTGTCGGTCTGGTGTCAGCCTCTCCTCGTGACGGTGTCGGTCTGGTGTCAGCCTCTCCTCGTGACAGGGTCCGTCTGGTGTCAGCCTCGCTAGTGACGGTTTCGGTCTGGTGTCAGCCTCTCCTCGTGACGGTGTCAGTCTGGTGTCAGCCTCGCTAGTGACGGTTTCAGTCTGGTGTCAGCCTCTCCTCGTGACGGTGTCCGTCTGGTGTCAGCCTCTCCTCGTGACGGTGTCAGTCTGGTGTCAGCCTCGCTAGTGACGGGGTCGGTCTGGTGTCAGCCTCTCCTCGTGACGGTGTCGGTCTGGTGTCAGCCTCGCCTCGTGACGGTGTCGGTCTGGTGTCATCCTCGCTAGTGACGGTGTCGGTCTGGTGTCATCCTCGCCTCGTGACGGGGTCGGTCTGGTGTCAGCCTCGCTAGTGACGGAGTCGGTCTGGTGTCAGCCTCTCCTCGTGACGGTGTAGGTCTGGTGTCAGCCTCTCCTCGTGACGGTGTCGGTCTGGTGTCAGCCTCTCCTCGTGACAGGGTCCCTCTGGTGTCAGCCTCGCTAGTGACGGTTTCGGTCTGGTGTCAGCCTCTCCTCGTGACGGTGTCAGTCTGGTGTCAGCCTCGCTAGTGACGGTGTCAGTCTGGTGTCAGCCTCGCTAGTGACGGTGTCAGTCTGGTGTCAGCCTCTCCTCGTGACGGTGTCAGTCTGGTGTCAGCCTCTCCTCGTGACGGTGTCAGTCTGGTGTCAGCCTCGCTAGTGACGGTTTCAGTCTGGTGTCAGCCTCTCCTCGTGACGGTGTCCGTCTGGTGTCAGCCTCTCCTCGTGACGGTGTCAGTCTGGTGTCAGCCTCGCTAGTGACAGGGTCGGTCTGGTGTCAGCCTCTCCTCGTGACGGTGTCAGTCTGGTGTCAGCCTCGCTAGTGACGGGGTCGGTCTAGTGTCAGCCTCTCCTCGTGACGGGGTCGGTCTGGTGTCAGCCTCTCCTCGTGACGGTGTCGGTCTGGTGTCAGCCTCTCCTCGTGACGGGGTCCGTCTGGTGTCAGCCTCTCCTCGTGACGGTGTCGGTCTGGTGTCAGCCTCTCCTCGTGACGGGGTCCGTCTGGTGTCAGCCTCTCCTCGTGACGGGGTCGGTCTGGTGTCAGCCTCTCCTCGTGACGGGGTCGGTCTGGTGTCAGCCTCTCCTCGTGACGGGGTCGGTCTGGTGTCAGCCTCTCCTCGTGACGGGGTCGGTCTGGTGTCAGCCTCGCTAGTGACGGTTTCAGTCTGGTGTCAGCCTCTTCTCGTGACGGTGTCAGTCTGGTGTCAGCCTCGCTAGTGACGGTGTCGGTCTGGTGTCATCCTCGCCTCGTGACGGGGTCGGTCTGGTGTCAGCCTCGCTAGTGACGGAGTCGGTCTGGTGTCAGCCTCTCCTCGTGACGGTGTCGGTCTGGTGTCAGCCTCTCCTCGTGACGGTGTCGGTCTGGTGTCAGCCTCTCCTCGTGACAGGGTCCCTCTGGTGTCAGCCTCGCTAGTGACGGTTTCGGTCTGGTGTCAGCCTCTCCTCGTGACGGTGTCAGTCTGGTGTCAGCCTCGCTAGTGACGGTGTCAGTCTGGTGTCAGCCTCGCTAGTGACGGTGTCAGTCTGGTGTCAGCCTCTCCTCGTGACGGTGTCAGTCTGGTGTCAGCCTCTCCTCGTGACGGTGTCAGTCTGGTGTCAGCCTCGCTAGTGACGGTTTCAGTCTGGTGTCAGCCTCTCCTCGTGACGGTGTCCGTCTGGTGTCAGCCTCTCCTCGTGACGGTGTCAGTCTGGTGTCAGCCTCGCTAGTGACGGGGTCGGTCTGGTGTCAGCCTCTCCTCGTGACGGTGTCGGTCTGGTGTCAGCCTCTCCTCGTGACGGGGTCCGTCTGGTGTCAGCCTCTCCTCGTGACGGGGTCGGTCTGGTGTCAGCCTCTCCTCGTGACGGGGTCGGTCTGGTGTCAACCTTCGCTAGTGACGGTGTCAGTCTGGTGTCAGCCTCGCTAGTGACGGGGTCGGTCTGGTGTCAGCCTCTCCTCGTGACGGGGTCGGTCTGGTGTCAGCCTCTCCTCGTGACGGTGTCGGTCTGGTGTCAGCCTCTCCTCGTGACGGGGTCCGTCTGGTGTCAGCCTCTCCTCGTGACGGTGTCGGTCTGGTGTCAGCCTCGCTAGTGACGGTTTCAGTCTGGTGTCAGCCTCTCCTCGTGACGGGGTCGGTCTGGTGTCAGCCTCTCCTCGTGACGGGGGTCGGTCTGGTGTCAGCCTCTCCTCGTGACGGGGTCGGTCTGGTGTCAGCCTCTCCTCGTGACGGTGTCGGTCTGGTGTCAGCCTCTCCTCGTGACGGGGTCCGTCTGGTGTCAGCCTCTCCTCGTGACGGGGTCCGTCTGGTGTCAGCCTCTCCTCGTGACGGGGTCGGTCTGGTGTCAGCCTCGCTAGTGACGGTTTCAGTCTGGTGTCAGCCTCTCCTCGTGACGGTGTCAGTCTGGTGTCAGCCTCGCTAGTGACGGTGTCAGTCTGGTGTCAGCCTCGCTAGTGACGGTTTCAGTCTGGTGTCAGCCTCTCCTCGTGACGGTGTCAGTCTGGTGTCAGCCTCGCTAGTGACGGTGTCAGTCTGGTGTCAGCCTCGCTAGTGACGGTGTCAGTCTGGTGTCAGCCTCTCCTCGTGACGGTGTCAGTCTGGTGTCAGCCTCGCTAGTGACGGTGTCAGTCTGGTGTCAGCCTCGCTAGTGACGGTGTCAGTCTGGTGTCAGCCTCTCCTCGTGACGGTGTCAGTCTGGTGTCAGCCTCTCCTCGTGACGGTGTCCGTCTGGTGTCAGCCTCGCTAGTGACGGGGTCGGTCTGGTGTCAGCCTCGCTAGTGACGGGGTCGGTCTGGTGTCAGCCTCGCCTCGTGACGGTGTCGGTCTGGTGTCAGCCTCGCCTCGTGACGGTGTCGGTCTGGTGTCATCCTCGCTAGTGACGGTGTCGGTCTGGTGTCATCCTTGCCTCGTGACGGGGTCGGTCTGGTGTCAGCCTCGCTAGTGACGGAGTCGGTCTGGTGTCAGCCTCTCCTCGTGACGGTGTCGGTCTGGTGTCAGCCTCTCCTCGTGACGGTGTCGGTCTGGTGTCAGCCTCTCCTCGTGACAGGGTCCGTCTGGTGTCAGCCTCGCTAGTGACGGTTTCGGTCTGGTGTCAGCCTCTCCTCGTGACGGTGTCAGTCTGGTGTCAGCCTCGCTAGTGACGGTTTCAGTCTGGTGTCAGCCTCTCCTCGTGACGGTGTCCGTCTGGTGTCAGCCTCTCCTCGTGACGGTGTCAGTCTGGTGTCAGCCTCGCTAGTGACGGGGTCGGTCTGGTGTCAGCCTCTCCTTGTGACGGTGTCGGTCTGGTGTCAGCCTCGCCTCGTGACGGTGTCGGTCTGGTGTCATCCTCGCTAGTGACGGTGTCGGTCTGGTGTCATCCTCGCCTCGTGACGGGGTCGGTCTGGTGTCAGCCTCGCTAGTGACGGAGTCGGTCTGGTGTCAGCCTCTCCTCGTGACGGTGTAGGTCTGGTGTCAGCCTCTCCTCGTGACGGTGTCGGTCTGGTGTCAGCCTCTCCTCGTGACAGGGTCCCTCTGGTGTCAGCCTCGCTAGTGACGGTTTCGGTCTGGTGTCAGCCTCTCCTCGTGACGGTGTCAGTCTGGTGTCAGCCTCGCTAGTGACGGTGTCAGTCTGGTGTCAGCCTCGCTAGTGACGGTGTCAGTCTGGTGTCAGCCTCTCCTCGTGACGGTGTCAGTCTGGTGTCAGCCTCTCCTCGTGACTGTGTCAGTCTGGTGTCAGCCTCGCTAGTGACGGTTTCAGTCTGGTGTCAGCCTCTCCTCGTGACGGTGTCCGTCTGGTGTCAGCCTCTCCTCGTGACGGTGTCAGTCTGGTGTCAGCCTCGCTAGTGACAGGGTCGGTCTGGTGTCAGCCTCTCCTCGTGACGGTGTCAGTCTGGTGTCAGCCTCGCTAGTGACGGGGTCGGTCTAGTGTCAGCCTCTCCTCGTGACGGGGTCGGTCTGGTGTCAGCCTCTCCTCGTGACGGTGTCGGTCTGGTGTCAGCCTCTCCTCGTGACGGGGTCCGTCTGGTGTCAGCCTCTCCTCGTGACGGTGTCGGTCTGGTGTCAGCCTCTCCTCGTGACGGGGTCCGTCTGGTGTCAGCCTCTCCTCGTGACGGGGTCGGTCTGGTGTCAGCCTCTCCTCGTGACGGGGTCGGTCTGGTGTCAGCCTCTCCTCGTGACGGGGTCGGTCTGGTGTCAGCCTCTCCTCGTGACGGGGTCGGTCTGGTGTCAGCCTCGCTAGTGACGGTTTCAGTCTGGTGTCAGCCTCTCCTCGTGACGGTGTCAGTCTGGTGTCAGCCTCGCTAGTGACGGTGTCAGTCTGGTGTCAGCCTCGCTAGTGACGGTTTCAGTCTGGTGTCAGCCTCGCTAGTGACGGGGTCGGTCTGGTGTCAGCCTCTCCTCGTGACGGGGTCGGTCTGGTGTCAGCCTCTCCTCGTGACGGTGTCGGTCTGGTGTCAGCCTCTCCTCGTGACGGGGTCCGTCTGGTGTCAGCCTCTCCTCGTGACGGTGTCGGTCTGGTGTCAGCCTCGCTAGTGACGGTTTCAGTCTGGTGTCAGCCTCTCCTCGTGACGGGGTCGGTCTGGTGTCAGCCTCTCCTCGTGACGAGGGTCGGTCTGGTGTCAGCCTCTCCTCGTGACGGGGTCCGTCTGGTGTCAGCCTCTCCTCGTGACGGGGTCCGTCTGGTGTCAGCCTCTCCTCGTGACGGGGTCGGTCTGGTGTCAGCCTCGCTAGTGACGGTTTCAGTCTGGTGTCAGCCTCTCCTCGTGACGGTGTCAGTCTGGTGTCAGCCTCGCTAGTGACGGTGTCAGTCTGGTGTCAGCCTCGCTAGTGACGGTTTCAGTCTGGTGTCAGCCTCTCCTCGTGACGGTGTCAGTCTGGTGTCAGCCTCGCTAGTGACGGTGTCAGTCTGGTGTCAGCCTCGCTAGTGACGGTGTCAGTCTGGTGTCAGCCTCTCCTCGTGACGGTGTCAGTCTGGTGTCAGCCTCTCCTCGTGACGGTGTCAGTCTGGTGTCAGCCTCGCTAGTGACGGTGTCAGTCTGGTGTCAGCCTCGCTAGTGACGGTGTCAGTCTGGTGTCAGCCTCTCCTCGTGACGGTGTCAGTCTGGTGTCAGCCTCGCTAGTGACGGTGTCAGTCTGGTGTCAGCCTCGCTAGTGACGGTGTCAGTCTGGTGTCAGCCTCTCCTCGTGACGGTGTCAGTCTGGTGTCAGCCTCTCCTCGTGACGGTGTCCGTCTGGTGTCAGCCTCGCTAGTGACGGGGTCGGTCTGGTGTCAGCCTCGCTAGTGACGGGGTCGGTCTGGTGTCAGCCTCGCCTCGTGACGGGGTCGGTCTGGTGTCAGCCTCGCTAGTGACGGAGTCGGTCTGGTGTCAGCCTCTCCTCGTGACGGTGTCGGTCTGGTGTCAGCCTCTCCTCGTGACGGTGTCGGTCTGGTGTCAGCCTCGCTAGTGACGGTGTCGGTCTGGTGTCATCCTTGCCTCGTGACGGGGTCGGTCTGGTGTCAGCCTCGCTAGTGACGGAGTCGGTCTGGTGTCAGCCTCTCCTCGTGACGGTGTCGGTCTGGTGTCAGCCTCTCCTCGTGACGGTGTCGGTCTGGTGTCAGCCTCTCCTCGTGACAGGGTCCGTCTGGTGTCAGCCTCGCTAGTGACGGTTTCGGTCTGGTGTCAGCCTCTCCTCGTGACGGTGTCAGTCTGGTGTCAGCCTCGCTAGTGACGGTTTCAGTCTGGTGTCAGCCTCTCCTCGTGACGGTGTCCGTCTGGTGTCAGCCTCTCCTCGTGACGGTGTCAGTCTGGTGTCAGCCTCGCTAGTGACGGGGTCGGTCTGGTGTCAGCCTCTCCTCGTGACGGTGTCGGTCTGGTGTCAGCCTCGCCTCGTGACGGTGTCGGTCTGGTGTCATCCTCGCTAGTGACGGTGTCGGTCTGGTGTCATCCTCGCCTCGTGACGGGGTCGGTCTGGTGTCAGCCTCGCTAGTGACGGAGTCGGTCTGGTGTCAGCCTCTCCTCGTGACGGTGTAGGTCTGGTGTCAGCCTCTCCTCGTGACGGTGTCGGTCTGGTGTCAGCCTCTCCTCGTGACGGTGTCAGTCTGGTGTCAGCCTCGCTAGTGACGGTGTCAGTCTGGTGTCAGCCTCGCTAGTGACGGTGTCAGTCTGGTGTCAGCCTCTCCTCGTGACGGTGTCAGTCTGGTGTCAGCCTCGCTAGTGACGGTTTCAGTCTGGTGTCAGCCTCTCCTCGTGACGGTGTCCGTCTGGTGTCAGCCTCTCCTCGTGACGGTGTCAGTCTGGTGTCAGCCTCGCTAGTGACGGGGTCGGTCTGGTGTCAGCCTCTCCTCGTGACGGTGTCAGTCTGGTGTCAGCCTCGCTAGTGACGGGGTCGGTCTAGTGTCAGCCTCTCCTCGTGACGGGGTCGGTCTGGTGTCAGCCTCTCCTCGTGACGGTGTCGGTCTGGTGTCAGCCTCTCCTCGTGACGGGGTCCGTCTGGTGTCAGCCTCTCCTCGTGACGGTGTCGGTCTGGTGTCAGCCTCGCTAGTGACGGTTTCAGTCTGGTGTCAGCCTCTCCTCGTGACGGGGTCGGTCTGGTGTCAGCCTCTCCTCGTGACGGGGGTCGGTCTGGTGTCAGCCTCTCCTCGTGACGGGGTCGGTCTGGTGTCAGCCTCTCCTCGTGACGGGGTCGGTCTGGTGTCAGCCTCTCCTCGTGACGGTGTCGGTCTGGTGTCAGCCTCTCCTCGTGACGGGGTCCGTCTGGTGTCAGCCTCTCCTCGTGACGGGGTCGGTCTGGTGTCAGCCTCTCCTCGTGACGGGGTCGGTCTGGTGTCAGCCTCTCCTCGTGACGGGGTCGGTCTGGTGTCAGCCTCTCCTCGTGACGGGGTCGGTCTGGTGTCAGCCTTGCTAGTGACGGTTTCAGTCTGGTGTCAGCCTCTCCTCGTGACGGTGTCAGTCTGGTGTCAGCCTCGCTAGTGACGGTGTCAGTCTGGTGTCAGCCTCGCTAGTGACGGTTTCAGTCTGGTGTCAGCCTCTCCTCGTGACGGTGTCAGTCTGGTGTCAGCCTCGCTAGTGACGGTGTCAGTCTGGTGTCAGCCTCGCTAGTGACGGTGTCAGTCTGGTGTCAGCCTCTCCTCGTGACAGTGTCAGTCTGGTGTCAGCCTCGCTAGTGACGGTGTCAGTCTGGTGTCAGCCTCGCTAGTGACGGTGTCAGTCTGGTGTCAGCCTCTCCTCGTGACGGTGTCAGTCTGGTGTCAGCCTCTCCTCGTGACGGTGTCCGTCTGGTGTCAGCCTCGCTAGTGACGGGGTCGGTCTGGTGTCAGCCTCGCTAGTGACGGGGTCGGTCTGGTGTCAGCCTCGCCTCGTGACGGTGTCGGTCTGGTGTCAGCCTCGCCTCGTGACAGTGTCGTTCTGGTGTCATCCTCGCTAGTGACGGTGTCGGTCTGGTGTCATCCTTGCCTCGTGACGGGGTCGGTCTGGTGTCAGCCTCGCTAGTGACGGAGTCGGTCTGGTGTCAGCCTCTCCTCGTGACGGTGTCGGTCTGGTGTCAGCCTCTCCTCGTGACGGTGTCGGTCTGGTGTCAGCCTCTACTCGTGACAGGGTCCGTCTGGTGTCAGCCTCGCTAGTGACGGTTTCGGTCTGGTGTCAGCCTCTCCTCGTGACGGTGTCAGTCTGGTGTCAGCCTCGCTAGTGACGGTTTCAGTCTGGTGTCAGCCTCTCCTCGTGACGGTGTCCGTCTGGTGTCAGCCTCTCCTCGTGACGGTGTCAGTCTGGTGTCAGCCTCGCTAGTGACGGGGTCGGTCTGGTGTCAGCCTCTCCTCGTGACGGGGTCGGTCTGGTGTCAGCCTCTCCTCGTGACGGTGTCGGTCTGGTGTCAGCCTCTCCTCGTGACGGGGTCCGTCTGGTGTCAGCCTCTCCTCGTGACGGTGTCAGTCTGGTGTCAGCCTCTCCTCGTGACGGTGTCAGTCTGGTGTCAGCCTCGCTAGTGACGGTGTCAGTCTGGTGTCAGCCTCTCCTCGTGACGGTGTCAGTCTGGTGTCAGCCTCGCTAGTGACGGTTTCAGTCTGGTGTCAGCCTCTCCTCGTGACGGTGTCCGTCTTGTGTCAGCCTCGCTAGTGACGGGGTCGGTCTGGTGTCAGCCTCGCTAGTGACGGGGTCGGTCTGGTGTCAGCCTCGCCTCGTGACGGTGTCGGTCTGGTGTCAGCCTCGCCTCGTGACGGTGTCGGTCTGGTGTCAGCCTCGCTAGTGACGGAGTCGGTCTGGTGTCAGCCTCTCCTCGTGACGGTGTCGGTCTGGTGTCAGCCTCTCCTCGTGACGGTGTCGGTCTGGTGTCAGCCTCTCCTCGTGACAGGGTCCGTCTGGTGTCAGCCTCGCTAGTGACGGTTTCGGTCTGGTGTCATCCTCGCTAGTGACGGTGTCGGTCTGGTGTCATCCTTGCCTCGTGACGGGGTCGGTCTGGTGTCAGCCTCGCTAGTGACGGAGTCGGTCTGGTGTCAGCCTCTCCTCGTGACGGTGTCGGTCTGGTGTCAGCCTCTCCTCGTGACGGTGTCGGTCTGGTGTCAGCCTCTCCTCGTGACAGGGTCCGTCTGGTGTCAGCCTCGCTAGTGACGGAGTCGGTCTGGTGTCAGCCTCTCCTCGTGACGGTGTCGGTCTGGTGTCAGCCTCTCCTCGTGACGGTGTCAGTCTGGTGTCAGCCTCGCTAGTGACGGTTTCAGTCTGGTGTCAGCCTCTCCTCGTGACGGTGTCCGTCTGGTGTCAGCCTCTCCTCGTGACGGTGTCAGTCTGGTGTCAGCTTCGCTAGTGACGGGGTCGGTCTGGTGTCAGCCTCTCCTCGTGACGGGGTCGGTCTGGTGTCAGCCTCTCCTCGTGACGGGGTCCGTCTGGTGTCAGCCTCTCCTCGTGACGGTGTCAGTCTGGTGTCAGCCTCGCTAGTGACGGTGTCAGTCTGGTGTCAGCCTCTCCTCGTGACGGCGTCAGTCTGGTGTCAGCCTCGCTAGTGACGGTTTCAGTCTGGTGTCAGCCTCTCCTCGTGACGGTGTCCGTCTTGTGTCAGCCTCGCTAGTGACGGGGTCGGTCTGGTGTCAGCCTCGCTAGTGACGGGGTCGGTCTGGTGTCAGCCTCGCCTCGTGACGGTGTCGGTCTGGTGTCAGCCTCGCCTCGTGACGGTGTCGGTCTGGTGTCATCCTCGCTAGTGACGGTGTCGGTCTGGTGTCATCCTCGCCTCGTGACGGGGTCGGTCTGGTGTCAGCCTCGCTAGTGACGGAGTCGGTCTGGTGTCAGCCTCTCCTCGTGACGGTGTCGGTCTGGTGTCAGCCTCTCCTCGTGACGGTGTCGGTCTGGTGTCAGCCTCTCTTCGTGACGGTGTCGGTCTGGTGTCAGCCTCTCCTCGTGACAGGGTCCGTCTGGTGTCAGCCTCGCTAGTGACGGTTTCGGTCTGGTGTCAGCCTCTCCTCGTGACGGTTTCAGTCTGGTGTCAGCCTCTCCTCGTGACGGTGTCAGTCTGGTGTCAGCCTCTCCTCGTGACGGTGTCAGTCTGGTGTCAGCCTCGCTAGTGACGGTTTCAGTCTGGTGTCAGCCTCTCCTTGTGACGGTGTCAGTCTGGTGTCAGCCTCTCCTCGTGACGGTGTCAGTCTGGTGTCAGCCTCGCTAGTGACGGTTTCAGTCTGGTGTCAGCCTCTCCTCGTGACGGTGTCCGTCTGGTGTCAGCCTCGCTAGTGACGGGGTCGGTCTGGTGTCAGCCTCGCTAGTGACGGGGTCGGTCTGGTGTCAGCCTCGCCTCGTGACGGTGTCGGTCTGGTGTCAGCCTCGCCTCGTGACGGTGTCAGTCTGGTGTCAGCCTCTCCTCGTGACGGTGTCAGTCTGGTGTCAGCCTCGCTAGTGACGGTTTCAGTCTGGTGTCAGCCTCTCCTCGTGACGGGGTCGGTCTGGTGTCAGCCTCGCTAGTGACGGGGTCGGTCTGGTGTCAGCCTCTCCTCGTGACGGGGTCGGTCTGGTGTCAGCCTCTCCTCGTGACGGTGTCGGTCTGGTGTCAGCCTCTCCTCGTGACGGGGTCCGTCTGGTGTCAGCCTCTCCTCGTGACGGGGTCGGTCTGGTGTCAGCCTCTCCTCGTGACGGGGTCGGTCTGGTGTCAGCCTCGCTAGTGACGGTTTCAGTCTGGTGTCAGCCTCTCCTCGTGACGGTGTCAGTCTGGTGTCAGCCTCGCTAGTGACGGTGTCAGTCTGGTGTCAGCCTCGCTAGTGATGGTTTCAGTCTGGTGTCAGCCTCTCCTCGTGACGGTGTCAGTCTGGTGTCAGCCTCGCTAGTGACGGTTTCAGTCTGGTGTCAGCCTCTCCTCGTGACGGTGTCCGTCTGGTGTCAGCCTCGCTAGTGACGGGGTCGGTCTGGTGTCAGCATCGCTAGTGACGGGGTCGGTCTGGTGTCAGCCTCGCTAGTGACGGTGTCAGTCTGGTGTCAGCCTCGCTAGTGACGGTTTCAGTCTGGTGTCAGCCTCTCCTCGTGACGGGGTCGGTCTGGTGTCAGCCTCTCCTCGTGACGGGGTCGGTCTGGTGTCAGCCTCGCTAGTGACGGTTTCAGTCTGGTGTCAGCCTCTCCTCGTGACGGTGTCAGTCTGGTGTCAGCCTCGCTAGTGACGGTGTCAGTCTGGTGTCAGCCTCGCTAGTGACGGTTTCAGTCTGGTGTCAGCCTCTCCTCGTGACGGTGTCAGTCTGGTGTCAGCCTCGCTAGTGACGGGGTCGGTCTGGTGTCAGCCTCTCCTCGTGACGGGGTCGGTCTGGTGTCAGCCTCTCCTCGTGACGGTGTCAGTCTGGTGTCAGCCTCGCTAGTGACGGTTTCAGTCTGGTGTCAGCCTCTCCTCGTGACGGTGTCCGTCTGGTGTCAGCCTCGCTAGTGACGGGGTCGGTCTGGTGTCAGCCTCGCTAGTGACGGGGTCGGTCTGGTGTCAGCCTCGCCTCGTGACGGTGTCGGTCTGGTGTCAGCCTCGCCTCGTGGCGGTGTCGGTCTGGTGTCATCCTCGCTAGTGACGGAGTCGGTCTGGTGTCAGCCTCTCCTCGTGACGGTGTCGGTCTGGTGTCAGCCTCTCCTCGTGACGGTGTCGGTCTGGTGTCAGCCTCTCCTCGTGACAGGGTCCGTCTGGTGTCAGCCTCGCTAGTGACGGTTTCGGTCTGGTGTCAGCCTCTCCTCGTGACGGTGTCAGTCTGGTGTCAGCCTCGCTAGTGACGGTGTCAGTCTGGTGTCAGCCTCGCTAGTGACGGTTTCAGTCTGGTGTCAGCCTCTCCTCGTGACGGTGTCCGTCTGGTGTCAGCCTCGCTAGTGACGGGGTCGGTCTGGTGTCAGCCTCGCTAGTGACGGGGTCGGTCTGGTGTCAGCCTCACTAGTGACGGGGTCGGTCTGGTGTCAGCCTCGCCTCGCGACGGTGTCGGTCTGGTGTCAGCCTCGCCTCGTGACGGTGTCGGTCTGGTGTCATCCTCGCTAGTGACGGTGTCGGTCTGGTGTCATACTCGCCTCGTGACGGGGTCGGTCTGGTGTCAGCCTCGCTAGTGACGGAGTCGGTCTGGTGTCAGCCTCTCCTCGTGACGGTGTCAGTCTGGTGTCAGCCTCTCCTCGTGACGGTGTCAGTCTGGTGTCAGCCTCTCCTCGTGACGGTGTCAGTCTGGTGTCAGCCTCGCTAGTGACGGGGTCGGTCTGGTGTCAGCCTCTCCTCGTGACGGGGTCGGTCTGGTGTCAGCCTCTCCTCGTGACGGTGTCGGTCTGGTGTCAGCCTCTCCTCGTGACGGGGTCCGTCTGGTGTCAGCCTCTCCTCGTGACGGGGTCGGTCTGGTGTCAGCCTCTCCTCGTGACGGGGTCGGTCTGGTGTCAGCCTCGCTAGTGACGGTTTCAGTCTGGTGTCAGCCTCTCCTCGTGACGGTGTCAGTCTGGTGTCAGCCTCGCTAGTGACGGTTTCAGTCTGGTGTCAGCCTCTCCTCGTGACGGTGTCAGTCTGGTGTCAGCCTCTCCTCGTGACGGTGTCAGTCTGGTGTCAGCCTCGCTAGTGACGGTTTCAGTCTGGTGTCAGCCTCTCCTCGTGACGGGGTCGGTCTGGTGTCAGCCTCTCCTTGTGACGGTGTCAGTCTGGTGTCAGCCTCGCTAGTGACGGTTTCAGTCTGGTGTCAGCCTCTCCTCGTGACGGTGTCCGTCTGGTGTCAGCCTCGCTAGTGACGGGGTCGGTCTGGTGTCAGCCTCGCTAGTGACGGGGTCGGTCTGGTGTCAGCCTCGCTAGTGACGGGGTCGGTCTGGTGTCAGCCTCGCCTCGTGACGGTGTCGGTCTGGTGTCAGCCTCGCCTCGTGACGGTGTCGGTCTGGTGTCATCCTCGCTAGTGACGGAGTCGGTCTGGTGTCAGCCTCTCCTCGTGACGGGGTCGGTCTGGTGTCAGCCTCTCCTCGTGACGGTGTCGGTCTGGTGTCATCCTCGCTAGTGACGGAGTCGGTCTGGTGTCAGCCTCTCCTCGTGACGGGGTCGGTCTGGTGTCAGCCTCTCCTCGTGACGGGGTCGGTCTGGTGTCAGCCTCGCTAGTGACGGTTTCAGTCTGGTGTCAGCCTCTCCTCGTGACGGTGTCAGTCTGGTGTCAGCCTCGCTAGTGACGGTGTCAGTCTGGTGTCAGCCTCGCTAGTGACGGGGTCGGTCTGGTGTCAGCCTCGCCTCGTGACGGGGTCGGTCTGGTGTCAGCCTCGCCTCGTGACGGTGTCGGTCTGGTGTCAGCCTCGCCTCGTGACGGTGTCGGTCTGGTGTCATCCTCGCTAGTGACGGTGTCGGTCTGGTGTCATCCTCGCCTCGTGACGGGGTCGGTCTGGTGTCAGCCTCGCTAGTGACGGAGTCGGTCTGGTGTCAGCCTCTCCTCGTGACGGTGTCGGTCTGGTGTCAGCCTCTCCTCGTGACGGTGTCGGTCTGGTGTCAGCCTCTCCTCGTGAAAGGGTCCGTCTGGTGTCAGCCTCGCTAGTGACGGTTTCAGTCTGGTGTCAGCCTCTCCTCGTGACGGTGTCAGTCTGGTGTCAGCCTCGCTAGTGACGGTTTCAGTCTGGTGTCAGCCTCTCCTCGTGACGGTGTCAGTCTGGTGTCAGCCTCTCCTCGTGACGGTGTCATTCTGGTGTCAGCCTCTCCTCGTGACGGTGTCAGTCTGGTGTCAGCCTCGCTAGTGACGGTTTCAGTCTGGTGTCAGCCTCTCCTCGTGACGGTGTCCGTCTGGTGTCAGCCTCGCTAGTGACGGGGTCGGTCTGGTGTCAGCCTCTCTAGTGACGGGGTCGGTCTGGTGTCAGCCTCGCCTCGTGACGGTGTCGGTCTGGTGTCAGCCTCGCCTCGTGACGGTGTCGGTCTGGTGTCAGCCTCGCCTCGTGACGGTGTCGGTCTGGTGTCATCCTCGCTAGTGACGGTGTCGGTCTGGTGTCATCCTCGCCTCGTGACGGGGTCGGTCTGGTGTCAACCTCGCTAGTGACGGAGTCGGTCTGGTGTCAGCCTCTCCTCGTGACGGTGTCGGTCTGGTGTCAGCCTCTCCTCGTGACGGTGTCGGTCTGGTGTCAGCCTCTCCTCGTGACAGGGTCCGTCTGGTGTCAGCCTCGCTAGTGACGGTTTCGGTCTGGTGTCAGCCTCTCCTCGTGACGGTGTCAGTCTGGTGTCAGCCTCGCTAGTGACGGTGTCAGTCTGGTGTCAGCCTCGCTAGTGACGGTGTCAGTCTGGTGTCAGCCTCTCCTCGTGACGGTTTCAGTCTGGTGTCAGCCTCTCCTCGTGACGGTGTCAGTCTGGTGTCAGCCTCTCCTCATGACGGTGTCGGTCTGGTGTCAGCCTCTCCTCGTGACGGGGTCCGTCTGGTGTCAGCCTCTCCTCGTGACGGGGTCGGTCTGGTGTCAGCCTCTCCTCGTGACGGGGTCGGTCTGGTGTCAGCCTCGCTAGTGACGGTTTCAGTCTGGTGTCAGCCTCTCCTCGTGACGGTGTCAGTCAGGTGTCAGCCTCGCTAGTGACGGTGTCAGTCTGGTGTCAGCTTCGCTAGTGACGGTTTCAGTCTGGTGTCAGCCTCTCCTCGTGACGGTGTCAGTCTGGTGTCAGCCTCGCTAGTGACGGGGTCGGTCTGGTGTAAGCCTCTCCTCGTGACGGGGTCGGTCTGGTGTCAGCCTCTCCTCGTGACGGTGTCGGTCTGGTGTCAGCCTCTCCTCGTGACGGGGTCCGTCTGGTGTCAGCCTCTCCTCGTGACGGGGTCGGTCTGGTGTCAGCCTCTCCTCGTGACGGGGTCGGTCTGGTGTCAGCCTCGCTAGTGACGGTTTCAGTCTGGTGTCAGCCTCTCCTCGTGACGGTGTCAGTCTGGTGTCAGCCTCGCTAGTGACGGTGTCAGTCTGGTGTCAGCCTCGCTAGTGACGGTTTCAGTCTGGTGTCAGCCTCTCCTCGTGACGGTGTCAGTCTGGTGTCAGCCTCGCTAGTGACGGTTTCAGTCTGGTGTCAGCCTCTCCTCGTGACGGTGTCAGTCTGGTGTCAGCCTCTCCTCGTGACGGTGTCAGTCTGGTGTCAGCCTCGCTAGTGACGGTTTCAGTCTGGTGTCAGCCTCTCCTCGTGACGGTGTCAGTCTGGTGTCAGCCTCTCCTCGTGACGGTGTCAGTCTGGTGTCAGCCTCGCTAGTGACGGTTTCAGTCTGGTGTCAGCCTCTCCTCGTGACGGTGTCCGTCTGGTGTCAGCCTCGCTAGTGACGGGGTCGGTCTGGTGTCAGCCTCGCTAGTGACGGGGTCGGTCTGGTGTCAGCCTCGCCTCGTGACGGTGTCGGTCTGGTGTCAGCCTCGCCTCGTGACGGTGTCGGTCTGGTGTCATCCTCGCTAGTGACGGTGTCGGTCTGGTGTCATCCTCGCCTCGTGACGGGGTCGGTCTGGTGTCAGCCTCGCTAGTGACGGAGTCGGTCTGGTGTCAGCCTCTCCTCGTGACGGTGTCGGTCTGGTGTCAGCCTCTCCTCGTGACGGTGTCGGTCTGGTGTCAGCCTCTCCTCGTGACAGGGTCCGTCTGGTGTCAGCCTCGCTAGTGACGGTTTCGGTCTGGTGTCAGCTTCTCCTCGTGACGATGTCAGTCTGGTTTCAGCCTCGCTAGTGACGGTGTCAGTCTGGTGTCAGCCTCGCTAGTGACGGGGTCGGTCTGGTGTCAGCCTCTCCTCGTGACGGGGTCGGTCTGGTGTCAGCCTCTCCTCGTGACGGTGTCGGTCTGGTGTCAGCCTCTCCTCGTGACGGGGTCCGTCTGGTGTCAGCCTCTCCTCGTGACGGTGTCAGTCTGGTGTCAGCCTCGCTAGTGACGGTGTCAGTCTGGTGTCAGCCACGCTAGTGACGGTTTCAGTCTGGTGTCAGCCTCTCCTCGTGACGGTGTCCGTCTGGTGTCAGCCTCTCCTCGTGACGGTGTCAGTCTGGTGTCAGCCTCGCTAGTGACGGTTTCAGTCTGGTGTCAGCCTCTCCTCGTGACGGTGTCCGTCTGGTGTCAGCCTCTCCTCGTGACGGTGTCAGTCTGGTGTCAGCCTCGCTAGTGACGGGGTCGGTCTGGTGTCAGCCTCTCCTCGTGACGGGGTCGGTCTGGTGTCAGCCTCTCCTCGTGACGGTGTCGGTCTGGTGTCAGCCTCTCCTCGTGACGGGGTCCGTCTGGTGTCAGCCTCTCCTCGTGACGGGGTCGGTCTGGTGTCAGCCTCTCCTCGTGACGGGGTCGGTCTGGTGTCAGCCTCGCTAGTGACGGTTTCAGTCTGGTGTCAGCCTCTCCTCGTGACGGTGTCAGTCTGGTGTCAGCCTCGCTAGTGACGGTGTCAGTCTGGTGTCAGCCTCGCTAGTGACGGTTTCAGTCTGGTGTCAGCCTCTCCTCGTGACGGTGTCAGTCTGGTGTCAGCCTCGCTAGTGACGGTTTCAGTCTGGTGTCAGCCTCTCCTCGTGACGGTGTCAGTCTGGTGTCAGCCTCTCCTCGTGACGGTGTCAGTCTGGTGTCAGCCTCGCTAGTGACGGTTTCAGTCTGGTGTCAGCCTCTCCTCGTGACGGTGTCAGTCTGGTGTCAGCCTCTCCTCGTGACGGTGTCAGTCTGGTGTCAGCCTCTTCTCGTGACGGTGTCAGTCTGGTGTCAGCCTCGCTAGTGACGGTTTCAGTCTGGTGTCAGCCTCTCCTCGTGACGGTGTCAGTCTGGTGTCAGCCTCTCCTCGTGACGGTGTCAGTCTGGTGTCAGCCTCGCTAGTGACGGTTTCAGTCTGGTGTCAGCCTCTCCTCGTGACGGTGTCCGTCTGGTGTCAGCCTCGCTAGTGACGGGGTCGGTCTGGTGTCAGCCTCGCTAGTGACGGGGTCGGTCTGGTGTCAGCCTCTCCTCGTGACGGGGTCGGTCTGGTGTCAGCCTCTCCTCGTGACGGGGTCGGTCTGGTGTCAGCCTCGCTAGTGACGGTTTCAGTCTGGTGTCAGCCTCTCCTCGTGACGGTGTCAGTCTGGTGTCAGCCTCGCTAGTGACGGTGTCAGTCTGGTGTCAGCCTCGCTAGTGACGGGGTCGGTCTGGTGTCAGCCTCGCCTCGTGACGGGGTCGGTCTGGTGTCAGCCTCGCCTCGTGACGGTGTCGGTCTGGTGTCAGCCTCGCCTCGTGACGGTGTCGGTCTGGTGTCATCCTCGCTAGTGACGGTGTCGGTCTGGTGTCATCCTCGCCTCGTGACGGGGTCGGTCTGGTGTCAGCCTCGCTAGTGACGGAGTCGGTCTGGTGTCAGCCTCTCCTCGTGACGGTGTCGGTCTGGTGTCAGCCTCTCCTCGTGACGGTGTCGGTCTGGTGTCAGCCTCTCCTCGTGAAAGGGTCCGTCTGGTGTCAGCCTCGCTAGTGACGGTTTCAGTCTGGTGTCAGCCTCTCCTCGTGACGGTGTCAGTCTGGTGTCAGCCTCGCTAGTGACGGTTTCAGTCTGGTGTCAGCCTCTCCTCGTGACGGTGTCAGTCTGGTGTCAGCCTCTCCTCGTGACGGTGTCATTCTGGTGTCAGCCTCTCCTCGTGACGGTGTCAGTCTGGTGTCAGCCTCGCTAGTGACGGTTTCAGTCTGGTGTCAGCCTCTCCTCGTGACGGTGTCCGTCTGGTGTCAGCCTCGCTAGTGACGGGGTCGGTCTGGTGTCAGCCTCTCTAGTGACGGGGTCGGTCTGGTGTCAGCCTCGCCTCGTGACGGTGTCGGTCTGGTGTCAGCCTCGCCTCGTGACGGTGTCGGTCTGGTGTCAGCCTCGCCTCGTGACGGTGTCGGTCTGGTGTCATCCTCGCTAGTGACGGTGTCGGTCTGGTGTCATCCTCGCCTCGTGACGGGGTCGGTCTGGTGTCAACCTCGCTAGTGACGGAGTCGGTCTGGTGTCAGCCTCTCCTCGTGACGGTGTCGGTCTGGTGTCAGCCTCTCCTCGTGACGGTGTCGGTCTGGTGTCAGCCTCTCCTCGTGACAGGGTCCGTCTGGTGTCAGCCTCGCTAGTGACGGTTTCGGTCTGGTGTCAGCCTCTCCTCGTGACGGTGTCAGTCTGGTGTCAGCCTCGCTAGTGACGGTGTCAGTCTGGTGTCAGCCTCGCTAGTGACGGTGTCAGTCTGGTGTCAGCCTCTCCTCGTGACGGTTTCAGTCTGGTGTCAGCCTCTCCTCGTGACGGTGTCAGTCTGGTGTCAGCCTCTCCTCATGACGGTGTCGGTCTGGTGTCAGCCTCTCCTCGTGACGGGGTCCGTCTGGTGTCAGCCTCTCCTCGTGACGGGGTCGGTCTGGTGTCAGCCTCTCCTCGTGACGGGGTCGGTCTGGTGTCAGCCTCGCTAGTGACGGTTTCAGTCTGGTGTCAGCCTCTCCTCGTGACGGTGTCAGTCTGGTGTCAGCCTCGCTAGTGACGGTGTCAGTCTGGTGTCAGCCTCGCTAGTGACGGTTTCAGTCTGGTGTCAGCCTCTCCTCGTGACGGTGTCAGTCTGGTGTCAGCCTCGCTAGTGACGGTTTCAGTCTGGTGTCAGCCTCTCCTCGTGACGGTGTCAGTCTGGTGTCAGCCTCTACTCGTGACGGTGTCAGTCTGGTGTCAGCCTCGCTAGTGACGGTTTCAGTCTGGTGTCAGCCTCTCCTCGTGACGGTGTCAGTCTGGTGTCAGCCTCTCCTCGTGACGGTGTCAGTCTGGTGTCAGCCTCGCTAGTGACGGTTTCAGTCTGGTGTCAGCCTCTCCTCGTGACGGTGTCCGTCTGGTGTCAGCCTCGCTAGTGACGGGGTCGGTCTGGTGTCAGCCTCGCTAGTGACGGGGTCGGTCTGGTGTCAGCCTCGCCTCGTGACGGTGTCGGTCTGGTGTCAGCCTCGCCTCGTGACGGTGTCGGTCTGGTGTCATCCTCGCTAGTGACGGTGTCGGTCTGGTGTCATCCTCGCCTCGTGACGGGGTCGGTCTGGTGTCAGCCTCGCTAGTGACGGAGTCGGTCTGGTGTCAGCCTCTCCTCGTGACGGTGTCGGTCTGGTGTCAGCCTCTCCTCGTGACGGTGTCGGTCTGGTGTCAGCCTCTCCTCGTGACAGGGTCCGTCTGGTGTCAGCCTCGCTAGTGACGGTTTCGGTCTGGTGTCAGCTTCTCCTCGTGACGATGTCAGTCTGGTTTCAGCCTCGCTAGTGACGGTGTCAGTCTGGTGTCAGCCTCGCTAGTGACGGGGTCGGTCTGGTGTCAGCCTCTCCTCGTGACGGGGTCGGTCTGGTGTCAGCCTCTCCTCGTGACGGGGTCCGTCTGGTGTCAGCCTCTCCTCGTGACGGTGTCAGTCTGGTGTCAGCCTCGCTAGTGACGGTGTCAGTCTGGTGTCAGCCTCGCTAGTGACGGTTTCAGTCTGGTGTCAGCCTCTCCTCGTGACGGTGTCCGTCTGGTGTCAGCCTCTCCTCGTGACGGTGTCAGTCTGGTGTCAGCCTCGCTAGTGACGGTTTCAGTCTGGTGTCAGCCTCTCCTCGTGACGGTGTCCGTCTGGTGTCAGCCTCTCCTCGTGACGGTGTCAGTCTGGTGTCAGCCTCGCTAGTGACGGTTTCAGTCTGGTGTCAGCCTCTCCTCGTGACGGTGTCCGTCTGGTGTCAGCCTCTCCTCGTGACGGTGTCAGTCTGGTGTCAGCCTCGCTAGTGACGGGGTCGGTCTGGTGTCAGCCTCTCCTCGTGACGGGGTCGGTCTGGTGTCAGCCTCTCCTCGTGACGGTGTCGGTCTGGTGTCAGCCTCTCCTCGTGACGGGGTCCGTCTGGTGTCAGCCTCTCCTCGTGACGGGGTCGGTCTGGTGTCAGCCTCTCCTCGTGACGGGGTCGGTCTGGTGTCAGCCTCGCTAGTGACGGTTTCAGTCTGGTGTCAGCCTCTCCTCGTGACGGTGTCAGTCTGGTGTCAGCCTCGCTAGTGACGGTGTCAGTCTGGTGTCAGCCTCGCTAGTGACGGTTTCAGTCTGGTGTCAGCCTCTCCTCGTGACGGTGTCAGTCTGGTGTCAGCCTCGCTAGTGACGGTTTCAGTCTGGTGTCAGCCTCTCCTCGTGACGGTGTCAGTCTGGTGTCAGCCTCTCCTCGTGACGGTGTCAGTCTGGTGTCAGCCTCGCTAGTGACGGTTTCAGTCTGGTGTCAGCCTCTCCTCGTGACGGTGTCAGTCTGGTGTCAGCCTCTCCTCGTGACGGTGTCAGTCTGGTGTCAGCCTCTTCTCGTGACGGTGTCAGTCTGGTGTCAGCCTCGCTAGTGACGGTTTCAGTCTGGTGTCAGCCTCTCCTCGTGACGGTGTCAGTCTGGTGTCAGCCTCTCCTCGTGACGGTGTCAGTCTGGTGTCAGCCTCGCTAGTGACGGTTTCAGTCTGGTGTCAGCCTCTCCTCGTGACGGTGTCCGTCTGGTGTCAGCCTCGCTAGTGACGGGGTCGGTCTGGTGTCAGCCTCGCTAGTGACGGGGTCGGTCTGGTGTCAGCCTCGCCTCGTGACGGTGTCGGTCTGGTGTCAGCCTCGCCTCGTGACGGTGTCGGTCTGGTGTCATCCTCGCTAGTGACGGTGTCGGTCTGGTGTCATCCTCGCCACGTGACGGGGTCAGTCTGGTGTCAGCCTCTCCTCGTGACGGTGTCGGTCTGGTGTCAGCCTCTCCTCGTGACGGTGTCAGTCTGGTGTCAGCCTCGCTAGTGACGGTTTCAGTCTGTTGTCAGCCTCTCCTAGTGACGGTGTCCGTCTGGTGTCAGCCTCTCCTCGTGACGGTGTCAGTCTGGTGTCAGCCTCGCTAGTGACGGGGTCGGTCTGGTGTCAGCCTCGCTAGTGACGGGGTCGGTCTGGTGTCAGCCTCGCCTCGTGACGGTGTCGGTCTGGTGTCAGCCTCGCCTCGTGACGGTGTCGGTCTGGTGTCATCCTCGCTAGTGACGGTGTCGGTCTGGTGTCATCCTCGCCACGTGACGGGGTCAGTCTGGTGTCAGCCTCTCCTCGTGACGGTGTCGGTCTGGTGTCAGCCTCGCTAGTGACGGTGTCGGTCTGGTGTCATCCTCGCCACGTGACGGGGTCAGTCTGGTGTCAGCCTCTCCTCGTGACGGTGTCGGTCTGGTGTCAGCCTCTCCTCGTGACGGTGTCAGTCTGGTGTCAGCCTCGCTAGTGACGGTTTCAGTCTGGTGTCAGCCTCTCCTCGTGACGGTGTCAGTCTGGTGTCAGCCTCGCTAGTGACGGGGTCGGTCTGGTGTCAGCCTCTCCTCGTGACGGGGTCGGTCTGGTGTCAGCCTCTCCTCGTGACGGTGTCGGTCTGGTGTCAGCCTCTCCTCGTGACGGGGTCCGTCTGGTGTCAGCCTCTCCTCGTGACGGGGTCGGTCTGGTGTCAGCCTCTCCTCGTGACGGGGTCGGTCTGGTGTCAGCCTCGCCTCGTGACGGTGTCGGTCTGGTGTCATCCTCGCTAGTGACGGTGTCGGTCTGGTGTCATCCTCGCCTCGTGACGGGGTCGGTCTGGTGTCAGCCTCGCTAGTGACGGAGTCGGTCTGGTGTCAGCCTCTCCTCGTGACGGTGTCGGTCTGGTGTCAGCCTCTCCTCGTGACGGTGTCGGTCTGGTGTCAGCCTCTCCTCGTGACGGTGTCGGTCTGGTGTCAGCCTCTCCTCGTGACAGGGTCCGTCTGGTGTCAGCCTCGCTAGTGACGGTTTCGGTCAGGTGTCAGCCTCTCCTCGTGACGGTGTCAGTCTGGTGTCAGCCTCGCTAGTGACGGTGTCAGTCTGGTGTCAGCCTCGCTAGTGACGGTGTCAGTCTGGTGTCAGCCTCTCCTCGTGACGGTGTCAGTCTGGTGTCAGCCTCTCCTCGTGACGGTGTCAGTCTGGTGTCAGCCTCGCTAGTGACGGTTTCAGTCTGGTGTCAGCCTCTCCTCGTGACGGTGTCCGTCTGGTGTCAGCCTCTCCTCGTGACGGTGTCAGTCTGGTGTCAGCCTCGCTAGTGACGGTTTCAGTCTGGTGTCAGCCTCTCCTCGTGACGGTGTCAGTCTGGTGTCAGCCTCTCCTCGTGACAGTGTCAGTCTGGTGTCAGCCTCGCTAGTGACGGTTTCAGTCTGGTGTCAGCCTCGCTAGTGACGGTTTCAGTCTGGTGTCAGCCTCTCCTCGTGACGGTGTCCGTCTGGTGTCAGCCTTGCTAGTGACGGGGTCGGTCTGGTGTCAGCCTCGCTAGTGACGGGGTCGGTCTGGTGTCAGCCTCGCTAGTGACGGGGTCGGTCTGGTGTCAGCCTCGCCTCGTGACGGTGTCGGTCTGGTGTCAGCCTCGCCTCGTGACGGTGTCGGTCTGGTGTCATCCTCGCTAGTGACGGTGTCGGTCTGGTGTCAGCCTCGCTAGTGACGGAGTCGGTCTGGTGTCAGCCTCTCCTCGTGACGGTGTCGGTCTGGTGTCAGCCTCTCCTCGTGACGGTGTCGGTCTGGTGTCAGCCTCTCCTCGTGACAGGGTCCGTCTGGTGTCAGCCTCGCTAGTGACGGTTTCGGTCTGGTGTCAGCCTCTCCTCGTGACGGTGTCAGTCTGGTGTCAGCCTCGCTAGTGACGGTGTCAGTCTGGTGTCAGCCTCGCTAGTGACGGTGTCAGTCTGGTGTCAGCCTCTCCTCGTGACGGTGTCAGTCTGGTGTCAGCCTCTCCTCGTGACGGTGTCCGTCTGGTGTCAGCCTCTCCTCGTGACGGTGTCAGTCTGGTGTCAGCCTCGCTAGTGACGGGGTCGGTCTTGTGTCAGCCTCTCCTCGTGACGGGGTCGGTCTGGTTTCAGCCTCTCCTCGTGACGGTGTCGGTCTGGTGTCAGCCTCGCTAGTGACGGTTTCAGTCTGGTGTCAGCCTCTCCTCGTGATGGTGTCCGTCTGGTGTCAGCCTCTCCTCGTGACGGTGTCAGTCTGGTGTCAGCCTCGCTAGTGACGGGGTCGGTCTGGTGTCAGCCTCTCCTCGTGACGGGGTCGGTCTGGTGTCAGCCTCTCCTCGTGACGGTGTCGGTCTGGTGTCAGCCTCGCCTCGTGACGGTGTCGGTCTGGTGTCATCCTCGCTAGTGACGGTGTCGGTCTGGTGTCATCCTCGCCTCGTGACGGGGTCGGTCTGGTGTCAGCCTCGCTAGTGACGGAGTCGGTCTGGTGTCAGCCTCTCCTCGTGACGGTGTCGGTCTGGTGTCAGCCTCTCCTCGTGACGGTGTCGGTCTGGTTTCAGCCTCTCCTCGTGACAGGGTCCGTCTGGTGTCAGCCTCGCTAGTGACGGTTTCGGTCTGGTGTCAGCCTCTCCTCGTGACGGGGTCGGTCTGGTGTCAGCCTCTCCTCGTGACGGTGTCCGTCTGGTGTCAGCCTCTCCTCGTGACAGGGTCCGTCTGGTGTCAGCCTCGCTAGTGACGGTTTCGGTCTGGTGTCAGCCTCTCCTCGTGACGGTGTCAGTCTGGTGTCAGCCTCGCTAGTGACGGTGTCAGTCTGGTGTCAGCCTCGCTAGTGACGGTGTCAGTCTAGTGTCAGCCTCTCCTCGTGACGGTGTCAGTCTGGTGTCAGCCTCTCCTCGTGACGGTGTCAGTCTGGTGTCAGCCTCGCTAGTGACGGTTTCAGTCTGGTGTCAGCCTCTCCTCGTGACGGTGTCCGTCTGGTGTCAGCCTCTCCTCGTGACGGTGTCAGTCTGGTGTCAGCCTCGCTAGTGACGGGGTCGGTCTGGTGTCAGCCTCTCCTCGTGACGGGGTCGGTCTGGTTTCAGCCTCTCCTCGTGACGGTGTCGGTCTGGTGTCAGCCTCGCTAGTGACGGTTTCAGTCTGGTGTCAGCCTCTCCTCGTGATGGTGTCCGTCTGGTGTCAGCCTCTCCTCGTGACGGTGTCAGTCTGGTGTCAGCCTCGCTAGTGACGGGGTCGGTCTGGTGTCAGCCTCTCCTCGTGACGGGGTCGGTCTGGTGTCAGCCTCTCCTCGTGACGGGGTCGGTCTGGTGTCAGCCTCTCCTCGTGACGGTGTCGGTCTGGTGTCAGCCTCGCCTCGTGACGGTGTCGGTCTGGTGTCATCCTCGCTAGTGACGGTGTCGGTCTGGTGTCATCCTCGCCTCGTGACGGGGTCGGTCTGGTGTCAGCCTCGCTAGTGACGGAGTCGGTCTGGTGTCAGCCTCTCCTCGTGACGGTGTCGGTCTGGTGTCAGCCTCTCCTCGTGACGGTGTCGGTCTGGTTTCAGCCTCTCCTCGTGACAGGGTCCGTCTGGTGTCAGCCTCGCTAGTGACGGTTTCGGTCTGGTGTCAGCCTCTCCTCGTGACGGGGTCGGTCTGGTGTCAGCCTCTCCTCGTGACGGTGTCGGTCTGGTGTCAGCCTCTCCTCGTGACGGGGTCCGTCTGGTGTCAGCCTCTCCTCGTGACGGGGTCGGTCTGGTGTCAGCCTCTCCTCGTGACGGGGTCGGTCTGGTGTCAGCCTCGCTAGTGACGGTTTCAGTCTGGTGTCAGCCTCTCCTCGTGACGGTGTCAGTCTGGTGTCAGCCTCGCTAGTGACGGTGTCAGTCTGGTGTCAGCCTCGCTAGTGACGGTGTCAGTCTGGTGTCAGCCTCTCCTCGTGACGGTGTCAGTCTGGTGTCAGCCTCGCTAGTGACGGTTTCAGTCTGGTGTCAGCCTCTCCTCGTGACGGTGTCAGTCTGGTGTCAGCCTCTCCTCGTGACGGTGTCAGTCTGGTGTCAGCCTCGCTAGTGACGGTTTCAGTCTGGTGTCAGCCTCTCCTCGTGACGGTGTCCGTCTGGTGTCAGCCTCGCTAGTGACGGGGTCGGTCTGGTGTCAGCCTCGCTAGTGACGGGGTCGGTCTGGTGTCAGCCTCGCCTCGTGACGGTGTCGGTCTGGTGTCAGCCTCGCCTCGTGACGGTGTCGGTCTGGTGTCATCCTCGCTAGTGACGGTGTCGGTCTGGTGTCATCCTCGCCTCGTGACGGGGTCTGTCTGGTGTCAGCCTCGCTAGTGACGGAGTCGGTCTGGTGTCAGCCTCTCCTCGTGACGGTGTCGGTCTGGTGTCAGCCTCTCCTCGTGACGGTGTCCGTCTGGTGTCAGCCTCTCCTCGTGACGGTGTCAGTCTGGTGTCAGCCTCTCCTCGTGACGGTGTCGGTCTGGTGTCAGCCTCTCCTCGTGACGGGGTCCGTCTGGTGTCAGCCTCTCCTTGTGCGGGGTCGGTCTGGTGTCAGCCTCTCCTCGTGACGGTGTCGGTCTGGTGTCAGCCTCGCCTCGTGACGGTGTCGGTCTGGTGTCATCCTCGCTAGTGACGGTGTCGGTCTGGTGTCATCCTCGCCTCGTGACGGGGTCGGTCTGGTGTCAGCCTCGCTAGTGACGGAGTCGGTCTGGTGTCAGCCTCTCCTCGTGACGGTGTCGGTCTGGTGTCAGCCTCTCCTCGTGACGGTGTCGGTCTGGTGTCAGCCTCTCCTCATGACAGGGTCCGTCTGGTGTCAGCCTCGCTAGTGACGGTTTCGGTCTGGTGTCAGCCTCTCCTCGTGACGGTGTCAGTCTGGTGTCAGCCTCGCTAGTGACGGTGTCAGTCTGGTGTCAGCCTCGCTAGTGACGGTGTCAGTCTGGTGTCAGCCTCTCCTCGTGACGGTGTCAGTCTGGTGTCAGCCTCTCCTCGTGACGGTGTCAGTCTGGTGTCAGCCTCGCTAGTGACGGTTTCAGTCTGGTGTCAGCCTCTCCTCGTGACGGTGTCCGTCTGGTGTCAGCCTCTCCTCGTGACGGTGTCAGTCTGGTGTCAGCCTCGCTAGTGACGGGGTCGGTCTGGTGTCAGCCTCTCCTCGTGACGGGGTCGGTCTGGTGTCAGCCTCTCCTCGTGACGGTGTCAGTCTGGTGTCAGCCTCGCTAGTGACGGTGTCAGTCTGGTGTCAGCCTCGCTAGTGACGGTTTCAGTCTGGTGTCAGCCTCTCCTCGTGACGGTGTCAGTCTGGTGTCAGCCTCGCTAGTGACGGTTTCAGTCTGGTGTCAGCCTCTCCTCGTGACGGTGTCAGTCTGGTGTCAGCCTCTCCTCGTGACGGTGTCAGTCTGGTGTCAGCCTCGCTAGTGACGGTGTCAGTCTGGTGTCAGCCTCGCTAGTGACGGTTTCAGTCTGGTGTCAGCCTCTCCTCGTGACGGTGTCAGTCTGGTGTCAGCCTCGCTAGTGACGGTTTCAGTCTGGTGTCAGCCTCTCCTCGTGACGGTGTCAGTCTGGTGTCAGCCTCGCTAGTGACGGTTTCAGTCTGGTGTCAGCCTCTCCTCGTGACGGTGTCAGTCTGGTGTCAGCCTCTCCTCGTGACGGTGTCAGTCTGGTGTCAGCCTCGCTAGTGACGGTTTCAGTCTGGTGTCAGCCTCTCCTCGTGACGGTGTCCGTCTGGTGTCAGCCTCGCTAGTGACGGGGTCGGTCTGGTGTCAGCCTCGCTAGTGACGGGGTCGGTCTGGTGTCAGCCTCGCCTCGTGACGGTGTCGGTCTGGTGTCAGCCTCGCCTCGTGACGGTGTCGGTCTGGTGTCATCCTCGCTAGTGACGGTGTCGGTCTGGTGTCATCCTCGCCTCGTGACGGGGTCAGTCTGGTGTCAGCCTCTCCTCGTGACGGTGTCGGTCTGGTGTCAGCCTCTCCTCGTGACGGTGTCAGTCTGGTGTCAGCCTCGCTAGTGACGGTTTCAGTCTGTTGTCAGCCTCTCCTCGTGACGGTGTCCGTCTGGTGTCAGCCTCTCCTCGTGACGGTGTCAGTCTGGTGTCAGCCTCGCTAGTGACGGGGTGGGTCTGGTGTCAGCCTCTCCTCGTGACGGGGTCGGTCTGGTGTCAGCCTCTCCTCGTGACGGTGTCGGTCTGGTGTCAGCCTCTCCTCGTGACGGGGTCCGTCTGGTGTCAGCCTCTCCTCGTGACGGGGTCGGTCTGGTGTCAGCCTCTCCTCGTGACGGGGTCGGCCTGGTGTCAGCCTCGCCTCGTGACGGTGTCGGTCTGGTGTCATCCTCGCTAGTGACGGTGTCGGTCTGGTGTCATCCTCGCCTCGTGACGGGGTCGGTCTGGTGTCAGCCTCGCTAGTGACGGAGTCGGTCTGGTGTCAGCCTCTCCTCGTGACGGTGTCGGTCTGGTGTCAGCCTCTCCTCGTGACGGTGTCGGTCTGGTGTCAGCCTCTCCTCGTGACAGGGTCCGTCTGGTGTCAGCCTCGCTAGTGACGGTTTCGGTCAGGTGTCAGCCTCTCCTCGTGACGGTGTCAGTCTGGTGTCAGCCTCGCTAGTGACGGTGTCAGTCTGGTGTCAGCCTCGCTAGTGACGGTTTCAGTCTGGTGTCAGCCTCTCCTCGTGACGGTGTCCGTCTGGTGTCAGCCTCGCTAGTGACGGGGTCGGTCTGGTGTCAGCCTCGCTAGTGACGGTGTCAGTCTGGTGTCAGCCTCGCTAGTGACGGTTTCAGTCTGGTGTCAGCCTCTCCTCGTGACGGTGTCAGTCTGGTGTCAGCCTCTCCTCGTGACGGTGTCAGTCTGGTGTCAGCCTCGCTAGTGACGGTTTCAGTCTGGTGTCAGCCTCTCCTCGTGACGGTGTCCGTCTGGTGTCAGCCTCGCTAGTGACGGGGTCGGTCTGGTGTCAGCCTCGCTAGTGACGGGGTCGGTCTGGTGTCAGCCTCGCTAGTGACGGGGTCGGTCTGGTGTCAGCCTCTCCTCGTGACGGGGTCGGTCTGGTGTCAGCCTCTCCTCGTGACGGTGTCAGTCTGGTGTCAGCCTCGCTAGTGACGGGGTCGGTCTGGTGTCAGCCTCTCCTCGTGACGGGGTCGGTCTGGTGTCAGCCTCTCCTCGTGACGGTGTCAGTCTGGTGTCAGCCTCGCTAGTGACGGGGTCGGTCTGGTGTCAGCCTCTCCTCGTGACGGGGTCGGTCTGGTGTCAGCCTCTCCTCGTGACGGGGTCGGTCTGGTTTCAGCCTCTCCTCGTGACGGTGTCGGTCTGGTGTCAGCCTCGCTAGTGACGGTTTCAGTCTGGTGTCAGCCTCTCCTCGTGACGGTGTCCGTCTGGTGTCAGCCTCTCCTCGTGACGGTGTCAGTCTGGTGTCAGCCTCGCTAGTGACGGGGTCGGTCTGGTGTCAGCCTCTCCTCGTGACGGGGTCGGTCTGGTGTCAGCCTCTCCTCGTGACGGTGTCGGTCTGGTGTCAGCCTCGCCTCGTGACGGTGTCGGTCTGGTGTCATCCTCGCTAGTGACGGTGTCGGTCTGGTGTCATCCTCGCCTCGTGACGGGGTCGGTCTGGTGTCAGCCTCGCTAGTGACGGAGTCGGTCTGGTGTCAGCCTCTCCTCGTGACGGTGTCGGTCTGGTGTCAGCCTCTCCTCGTGACGGTGTCGGTCTGGTGTCAGCCTCTCCTCGTGACAGGGTCCGTCTGGTGTCAGCCTCGCTAGTGACGGTTTCGGTCTGGTGTCAGCCTCTCCTCGTGACGGTGTCAGTCTGGTGTCAGCCTCTCCTCGTGACAGGGTCCGTCTGGTGTCAGCCTCGCTAGTGACGGTTTCAGTCTGGTGTCAGCCTCTCCTCGTGACGGTGTCAGTCTGGTGTCAGCCTCGCTAGTGACGGTGTCAGTCTGATGTCAGCCTCGCTAGTGACGGTGTCAGTCTGGTGTCAGCCTCTCCTCGTGACGGTGTCAGTCTGGTGTCAGCCTCTCCTCGTGACGGTGTCAGTCTGGTGTCAGCCTCGCTAGTGACGGTTTCAGTCTGGTGTCAGCCTCTCCTCGTGACGGTGTCCGTCTGGTGTCAGCCTCTCCTCGTGACGGTGTCAGTCTGGTGTCAGCCTCGCTAGTGACGGGGTCGGTCTGGTGTCAGCCTCTCCTCGTGACGGGGTCGGTCTGGTGTCAGCCTCTCCTCGTGACGGTGTCGGTCTGGTGTCAGCCTCTCCTCGTGACGCGGTCCGTCTGGTGTCAGCCTCTCCTCGTGACGGGGTCGGTCTGGTGTCAGCCTCTCCTCGTGACGGGGTCGGTCTGGTGTCAGCCTCGCTAGTGACGGTTTCAGTCTGGTGTCAGCCTCTCCTCGTGACGGTGTCAGTCTGGTGTCAGCCTCGCTAGTGACGGTTTCAGTCTGGTGTCAGCCTCTCCTCGTGACGGTGTCAGTCTGGTGTCAGCCTCGCTAGTGACGGTTTCAGTCTGGTGTCAGCCTCTCCTCGTGACGGTGTCAGTCTGGTTTCAGCCTCTCCTCGTGACGGTGTCAGTCTGGTGTCAGCCTCGCTAGTGACGGTTTCAGTCTGGTGTCAGCCTCTCCTCGTGACGGTGTCCGTCTGGTGTCAGCCTCGCTAGTGACGGGGTCGGTCTGGTGTCAGCCTCGCTAGTGACGGGGTCGGTCTGGTGTCAGCCTCGCCTCGTGACGGTGTCGGTCTGGTGTCAGCCTCGCCTCGTGGCGGTGTCGGTCTGGTGTCAGCCTCTCCTCGTGACGGTGTCGGTCTGGTGTCAGCCTCTCCTCGTGACGGTGTCGGTCTGGTGTCAGCCTCTCCTCGTGACGGTGTCCGTCTGGTGTCAGCCTCTCCTCGTGACGGTGTCAGTCTGGTGTCAGCCTCGCTAGTGACGGGGTCGGTCTGGTGTCAGCCTCTCCTCGTGACGGGGTCGGTCTGGTGTCAGCCTCTCCTCGTGACGGTGTCGGTCTGGTGTCAGCCTCTCCTCGTGACGGGGTCCGTCTGGTGTCAGCCTCGCCTCGTGACGGTGTCGGTCTGGTGTCATCCTCGCTAGTGACGGTGTCGGTCTGGTGTCATCCTCGCCTTGTGACGGGGTCAGTCTGGTGTCAGCCTCTCCTCGTGACGGTGTCGGTCTGGTGTCAGCCTCTCCTCGTGACGGTGTCAGTCTGGTGTCAGCCTCGCTAGTGACGGTTTCAGTCTGTTGTCAGCCTCTCCTCGTGACGGTGTCCGTCTGGTGTCAGCCTCTCCTCGTGACGGTGTCAGTCTGGTGTCAGCCTCGCTAGTGACGGTTTCAGTCTGGTGTCAGCCTCTCCTCGTGACGGTGTCCGTCTGGTGTCAGCCTCGCTAGTGACGGGGTCGGTCTGGTGTCAGCCTCGCTAGTGACGGGGTCGGTCTGGTGTCAGCCTCTCCTCGTGACGGGGTCGGTCTGGTGTCAGCCTCTCCTCGTGACGGTGTCGGTCTGGTGTCAGCCTCTCCTCGTGACGCGGTCCGTCTGGTGTCAGCCTCTCCTCGTGACGGGGTCGGTCTGGTGTCAGCCTCTCCTCGTGACGGGGTCGGTCTGGTGTCAGCCTCGCTAGTGACGGTTTCAGTCTGGTGTCAGCCTCTCCTCGTGACGGTGTCAGTCTGGTGTCAGCCTCGCTAGTGACGGTTTCAGTCTGGTGTCAGCCTCTCCTCGTGACGGTGTCAGTCTGGTGTCAGCCTCGCTAGTGACGGTTTCAGTCTGGTGTCAGCCTCTCCTCGTGACGGTGTCAGTCTGGTGTCAGCCTCTCCTCGTGACGGTGTCAGTCTGGTGTCAGCCTCGCTAGTGACGGTTTCAGTCTGGTGTCAGCCTCTCCTCGTGACGGTGTCCGTCTGGTGTCAGCCTCGCTAGTGACGGGGTCGGTCTGGTGTCAGCCTCGCTAGTGACGGGGTCGGTCTGGTGTCAGCCTCGCCTCGTGACGGTGTCGGTCTGGTGTCAGCCTCGCCTCGTGACGGTGTCGGTCTGGTGTCAGCCTCTCCTCGTGACGGTGTCGGTCTGGTGTCAGCCTCTCCTCGTGACGGTGTCGGTCTGGTGTCAGCCTCTCCTCGTGACGGTGTCCGTCTGGTGTCAGCCTCTCCTCGTGACGGTGTCAGTCTGGTGTCAGCCTCGCTAGTGACGGGTTCGGTCTGGTGTCAGCCTCTCCTCGTGACGGGGTCGTTCTGGTGTCAGCCTCTCCTCGTGACGGTGTCGGTCTGGTGTCAGCCTCTCCTCGTGACGGGGTCCGTCTGGTGTCAGCCTCGCCTCGTGACGGTGTCGGTCTGGTGTCATCCTCGCTAGTGACGGTGTCGGTCTGGTGTCATCCTCGCCTCGTGACGGGGTCAGTCTGGTGTCAGCCTCTCCTCGTGACGGTGTCGGTCTGGTGTCAGCCTCTCCTCGTGACGGTGTCAGTCTGGTGTCAGCCTCGCTAGTGACGGTTTCAGTCTGTTGTCAGCCTCTCCTCGTGACGGTGTCCGTCTGGTGTCAGCCTCTCCTCGTGACGGTGTCAGTCTGGTGTCAGCCTCGCTAGTGACGGTTTCAGTCTGGTGTCAGCCTCTCCTCGTGACGGTGTCCGTCTGGTGTCAGCCTCGCTAGTGACGGGGTCGGTCTGGTGTCAGCCTCGCTAGTGACGGGGTCGGTCTGGTGTCAGCCTCGCTAGTGACGGGGTCGGTCTGGTGTCAGCCTCGCCTCGTGACGGTGTCGGTCTGGTGTCAGCCTCGCCTCGTGACGGTGTCGGTCTGGTGTCATCCTCGCTAGTGACGGTGTCGGTCTGGTGTCAGCCTCGCTAGTGACGGAGTCGGTCTGGTGTCAGCCTCTCCTCGTGACGGTGTCGGTCTGGTGTCAGCCGCTCCTCGTGACGGTGTCGGTCTGGTGTCAGCCTCTCCTCGTGACAGGGTCTGTCTGGTGTCAGCCTCGCTAGTGACGGTTTCGGTCTGGTGTCAGCCTCTCCTCGTGACGGTGTCAGTCTGGTGTCAGCCTCGCTAGTGACGGTGTCAGTCTGGTGTCAGCCTCGCTAGTGACGGTGTCAGTCTGGTGTCAGCCTCTCCTCGTGACGGTGTCAGTCTGGTGTCAGCCTCTCCTCGTGACGGTGTCAGTCTGGTGTCAGCCTCGCTAGTGACGGTTTCAGTCTGGTGTCAGCCTCTCCTCGTGACGGTGTCCGTCTGGTGTCAGCCTCTCCTCGTGACGGTGTCAGTCTGGTGTCAGCCTCGCTAGTGACGGGGTCGGTCTGGTGTCAGCCTCTCCTCGTGACGGGGTCGGTCTGGTGTCAGCCTCTCCTCGTGACGGTGTCAGTCTGGTGTCAGCCTCTCCTCGTGACGGTGTCAGTCTGGTTTCAGCCTCGCTAGTGACGGGGTCGGTCTGGTGTCAGCCTCTCCTCGTGATGGGGTCGGTCTGGTTTCAGCCTCTCCTCGTGACGGTGTCGGTCTGGTGTCAGCCTCGCTAGTGACGGTTTCAGTCTGGTGTCAGCCTCTCCTCGTGATGGTGTCCGTCTGGTGTCAGCCTCTCCTCGTGACGGTGTCAGTCTGGTGTCAGCCTCGCTAGTGACGGGGTCGGTCTGGTGTCAGCCTCTCCTCGTGACGGGGTCGGTCTGGTGTCAGCCTCTCCTCGTGACGGTGTCGGTCTGGTGTCAGCCTCGCCTCGTGACGGTGTCGGTCTGGTGTCATCCTCGCTAGTGACGGTGTCGGTCTGGTGTCATCCTCGCCTCGTGACGGGGTCGGTCTGGTGTCAGCCTCGCTAGTGACGGAGTCGGTCTGGTGTCAGCCTCTCCTCGTGACGGTGTCGGTCTGGTGTCAGCCTCTCCTCGTGACGGTGTCGGTCTGGTGTCAGCCTCTCCTCGTGACAGGGTCCGTCTGGTGTCAGCCTCGCTAGTGACGGTTTCGGTCTGGTGTCAGCCTCTCCTCGTGACGGGGTCGGTCTGGTGTCAGCCTCTCCTCGTGACGGTGTCGGTCTGGTGTCAGCCTCTCCTCGTGACGGGGTCCGTCTGGTGTCAGCCTCTCCTCGTGACGGGGTCGGTCTGGTGTCAGCCTCTCCTCGTGACGGGGTCGGTCTGGTGTCAGCCTCGCTAGTGACGGTTTCAGTCTGGTGTCAGCCTCTCCTCGTGACGGTGTCAGTCTGGTGTCAGCCTCGCTAGTGACGGTGTCAGTCTGGTGTCAGCCTCGCTAGTGACGGTGTCAGTCTGGTGTCAGCCTCTCCTCGTGACGGTGTCAGTCTGGTGTCAGCCTCGCTAGTGACGGTTTCAGTCTGGTGTCAGCCTCTCCTCGTGACGGTGTCAGTCTGGTGTCAGCCTCTCTTCGTGACGGTGTCAGTCTGGTGTCAGCCTCGCTAGTGACGGTTTCAGTCTGGTGTCAGCCTCTCCTCGTGACGGTGTCCGTCTGGTGTCAGCCTCGCTAGTGACGGGGTCGGTCTGGTGTCAGCCTCGCTAGTGACGGGGTCGGTCTGGTGTCAGCCTCGCCTCGTGACGGTGTCGGTCTGGTGTCAGCCTCGCCTCGTGACGGTGTCTTTCTGGTGTCATCCTCGCTAGTGACGGTGTCGGTCTGGTGTCATCCTCGCCTCGTGACGGGGTCTGTCTGGTGTCAGCCTCGCTAGTGACGGAGTCGGTCTGGTGTCAGCCTCTCCTCGTGACGGTGTCGGTCTGGTGTCAGCCTCTCCTCGTGACGGTGTCCGTCTGGTGTCAGCCTCTCCTCGTGACGGTGTCAGTCTGGTGTCAGCCTCGCTAGTGACGGGGTCGGTCTGGTGTCAGCCTCTCCTCGTGACGGGGTCGGTCTGGTGTCAGCCTCTCCTCGTGACGGTGTCGGTCTGGTGTCAGCCTCTCCTCGTGACGGGGTCCGTCTGGTGTCAGCCTCTCCTTGTGCGGGGTCGGTCTGGTGTCAGCCTCTCCTCGTGACGGGGTCGGTCTGGTGTCAGCCTCGCCTCGTGACGGTGTCGGTCTGGTGTCATCCTCGCTAGTGACGGTGTCGGTCTGGTGTCATCCTCGCCTCGTGACGGGGTCGGTCTGGTGTCAGCCTCGCTAGTGACGGAGTCGGTCTGGTGTCAGCCTCTCCTCGTGACGGTGTCGGTCTGGTGTCAGCCTCTCCTCGTGACGGTGTCGGTCTGGTGTCAGCCTCTCCTCATGACAGGGTCCGTCTGGTGTCAGCCTCGCTAGTGACGGTTTCGGTCTGGTGTCAGCCTCTCCTCGTGACGGTGTCAGTCTGGTGTCAGCCTCGCTAGTGACGGTGTCAGTCTGGTGTCAGCCTCGCTAGTGACGGTGTCTATCTGGTGTCAGCCTCTCCTCGTGACGGTGTCAGTCTGGTGTCAGCCTCTCCTCGTGACGGTGTCAGTCTGGTGTCAGCCTCTCTAGTGACGGTTTCAGTCTGGTGTCAGCCTCTCCTCGTGACGGTGTCCGTCTGGTGTCAGCCTCTCCTCGTGACGGTGTCGGTCTGGTGTCATCCTCGCTAGTGACGGTGTCGGTCTGGTGTCATCCTCGCCTCGTGACGGGGTCTGTCTGGTGTCAGCCTCGCTAGTGACGGAGTCGGTCTGGTGTCAGCCTCTCCTCGTGACGGTGTCGGACTGGTGTCAGCCTCTCCTCGTGACGGTGTCCGTCTGGTGTCAGCCTCTCCTCGTGACGGTGTCAGTCTGGTGTCAGCCTCGCTAGTGACGGGGTCGGTCTGGTGTCAGCCTCTCCTCGTGACGGGGTCGGTCTGGTGTCAGCCTCTCCTCGTGACGGTGTCGGTCTGGTGTCAGCCTCTCCTCGTGACGGGGTCTGTCTGGTGTCAGCCTCTCCTTGTGCGGGGTCGGTCTGGTGTCAGCCTCTCCTCGTGACGGGGTCGGTCTGGTGTCAGCCTCGCCTCGTGACGGTGTCGGTCTGGTGTCATCCTCGCTAGTGACGGTGTCGGTCTGGTGTCATCCTCGCCTCGTGACGGGGTCGGTCTGGTGTCAGCCTCGCTAGTGACGGAGTCGGTCTGGTGTCAGTCTCTCCTCGTGACGGTGTCGGTCTGGTGTCAGCCTCTCCTCGTGACGGTGTCGGTCTGGTGTCAGCCTCTCCTCATGACAGGGTCCGTCTGGTGTCAGCCTCGCTAGTGACGGTTTCGGTCTGGTGTCAGCCTCTCCTCGTGACGGTGTCAGTCTGGTGTCAGCCTCGCTAGTGACGGTGTCAGTCTGGTGTCAGCCTCGCTAGTGACGGTGTCAGTCTGGTGTCAGCCTCTCCTCGTGACGGTGTCAGTCTGGTGTCAGCCTCGCTAGTGACGGTTTCAGTCTGGTGTCAGCCTCTCCTCGTGACGGTGTCCGTCTGGTGTCAGCCTCTCCTCGTGACGGTGTCAGTCTGGTGTCAGCCTCGCTAGTGACGGGGTCGGTCTGGTGTCAGCCTCTCCTCGTGACGGGGTCGGTCTGGTGTCAGCCTCTCCTCGTGACGGGGTCGGTCTGGTGTCAGCCTCTCCTCGTGACGGGGTCCGTCTGGTGTCAGCCTCTCCTCGTGACGGGGTCGGTCTGGTGTCAGCCTCTCCTCGTGACGGGGTCGGTCTGGTGTCAGCCTCGCTAGTGACGGTTTCAGTCTGGTGTCAGCCTCTCCTCGTGACGGTGTCAGTCTGGTGTCAGCCTCGCTAGTGACGGTGTCAGTCTGGTGTCAGCCTTGCTAGTGACGGTTTCAGTCTGGTGTCAGCCTCTCCTCGTGACGGTGTCAGTCTGGTGTCAGCCTCGCTAGTGACGGTTTCAGTCTGGTGTCAGCCTCTCCTCGTGACGGTGTCAGTCTGGTGTCAGCCTCTCCTCGTGACGGTGTCAGTCTGGTGTCAGCCTCGCTAGTGACGGTTTCAGTCTGGTGTCAGCCTCTCCTCGTGACGGTGTCAGTCTGGTGTCAGCCTCTCCTCGTGACGGTGTCAGTCTGGTGTCAGCCTCGCTAGTGACGGTGTCAGTCTGGTGTCAGCCTCGCTAGTGACGGTTTCAGTCTGGTGTCAGCCTCTCCTCGTGACGGTGTCAGTCTGGTGTCAGCCTCGCTAGTGACGGTTTCAGTCTGGTGTCAGCCTCTCCTCGTGACGGTGTCAGTCTGGTGTCAGCCTCGCTAGTGACGGTTTCAGTCTGGTGTCAGCCTCTCCTCGTGACGGTGTCAGTCTGGTGTCAGCCTCTCCTCGTGACGGTGTCAGTCTGGTGTCAGCCTCGCTAGTGACGGTTTCAGTCTGGTGTCAGCCTCTCCTCGTGACGGTGTCCGTCTGGTGTCAGCCTCGCTAGTGACGGGGTCGGTCTGGTGTCAGCCTCGCTAGTGACGGGGTCGGTCTGGTGTCAGCCTCGCCTCGTGACGGTGTCGGTCTGGTGTCAGCCTCGCCTCGTGACGGTGTCGGTCTGGTGTCATCCTCGCTAGTGACGGTGTCGGTCTGGTGTCATCCTCGCCTCGTGACGGGGTCAGTCTGGTGTCAGCCTCTCCTCGTGACGGTGTCGGTCTGGTGTCAGCCTCTCCTCGTGACGGTGTCAGTCTGGTGTCAGCCTCGCTAGTGACGGTTTCAGTCTGTTGTCAGCCTCTCCTCGTGACGGTGTCCGTCTGGTGTCAGCCTCTCCTCGTGACGGTGTCGGTCTGGTGTCAGCCTCTCCTCGTGACAGGGTCCGTCTGGTGTCAGCCTCGCTAGTGACGGTTTCGGTCTGGTGTCAGCCTCTCCTCGTGACGGGGTCGGTCTGGTGTCAGCCTCTCCTCGTGACGGGGTCCGTCTGGTGTCAGCCTCTCCTCGTGACGGGGTCGGTCTGGTGTCAGCCTCTCCTCGTGACGGGGTCGGTCTGGTGTCAGCCTCGCTAGTGACGGTTTCAGTCTGGTGTCAGCCTCTCCTCGTGACGGTGTCAGTCTGGTGTCAGCCTCGCTAGTGACGGTGTCAGTCTGGTGTCAGCCTCGCTAGTGACGGTGTCAGTCTGGTGTCAGCCTCTCCTCGTGACGGTGTCAGTCTGGTGTCAGCCTCGCTAGTGACGGTTTCAGTCTGGTGTCAGCCTCTCCTCGTGACGGTGTCAGTCTGGTGTCAGCCTCTCTTCGTGACGGTGTAAGTCTGGTGTCAGCCTCGCTAGTGACGGTTTCAGTCTGGTGTCAGCCTCTCCTCGTGACGGTGTCCGTCTGGTGTCAGCCTCGCTAGTGACGGGGTCGGTCTGGTGTCAGCCTCGCTAGTGACGGGGTCGGTCTGGTGTCAGCCTCGCCTCGTGACGGTGTCGGTCTGGTGTCAGCCTCGCCTCGTGACGGTGTCGGTCTGGTGTCATCCTCGCTAGTGACGGTGTCGGTCTGGTGTCATCCTCGCCTCGTGACGGGGTCTGTCTGGTGTCAGCCTCGCTAGTGACGGAGTCGGTCTGGTGTCAGCCTCTCCCCGTGACGGTGTCGGTCTGGTGTCAGCCTCTCCTCGTGACGGTGTCCGTCTGGTGTCAGCCTCTCCTCGTGACGGTGTCAGTCTGGTGTCAGCCTCGCTAGTGACGGGGTCGGTCTGGTGTCAGCCTCTCCTCGTGACGGGGTCGGTCTGGTGTCAGCCTCTCCTCGTGACGGTGTCGGTCTGGTGTCAGCCTCTCCTCGTGACGGGGTCCGTCTGGTGTCAGCCTCTCCTTGTGCGGGGTCGGTCTGGTGTCAGCCTCTCCTCGTGACGGGGTCGGTCTGGTGTCAGCCTCGCCTCGTGACGGTGTCGGTCTGGTGTCATCCTCGCTAGTGACGGTGTCGGTCTGGTGTCATCCTCGCCTCGTGACGGGGTCGGTCTGGTGTCAGCCTCGCTAGTGACGGAGTCGGTCTGGTGTCAGCCTCTCCTCGTGACGGTGTCGGTCTGGTGTCAGCCTCTCCTCGTGACGGTGTCGGTCTGGTGTCAGCCTCTCCTCATGACAGGGTCCGTCTGGTGTCAGCCTCGCTAGTGACGGTTTCGGTCTGGTGTCAGCCTCTCCTCGTGACGGTGTCAGTCTGGTGTCAGCCTCGCTAGTGACGGTGTCAGTCTGGTGTCAGCCTCGCTAGTGACGGTTTCGGTCTGGTGTCAGCCTCTCCTCGTGACGGTGTCAGTCTGGTGTCAGCCTCGCTAGTGACGGTGTCAGTCTGGTGTCAGCCTCGCTAGTGACGGTGTCAGTCTGGTGTCAGCCTCTCCTCGTGACGGTGTCAGTCTGGTGTCAGCCTCTCCTCGTGACGGTGTCAGTCTGGTGTCAGCCTCGCTAGTGACGGTTTCAGTCTGGTGTCAGCCTCTCCTCGTGACGGTGTCCGTCTGGTGTCAGCCTCTCCTCGTGACGGTGTCGGTCTGGTGTCATCCTCGCTAGTGACGGTGTCGGTCTGGTGTCATCCTCGCCTCGTGACGGGGTCTGTCTGGTGTCAGCCTCGCTAGTGACGGAGTCGGTCTGGTGTCAGCCTCTCCTCGTGACGGTGTCGGTCTGGTGTCAGCCTCTCCTCGTGACGGTGTCCGTCTGGTGTCAGCCTCTCCTCGTGACGGTGTCAGTCTGGTGTCAGCCTCGCTAGTGACGGGGTCGGTCTGGTGTCAGCCTCTCCTCGTGACGGGGTCGGTCTGGTGTCAGCCTCTCCTCGTGACGGTGTCGGTCTGGTGTCAGCCTCTCCTCGTGACGGGGTCCGTCTGGTGTCAGCCTCTCCTTGTGCGGGGTCGGTCTGGTGTCAGCCTCTCCTCGTGACGGGGTCGGTCTGGTGTCAGCCTCGCCTCGTGACGGTGTCGGTCTGGTGTCATCCTCGCTAGTGACGGTGTCGGTCTGGTGTCATCCTCGCCTCGTGACGGGGTCGGTCTGGTGTCAGCCTCGCTAGTGACGGAGTCGGTCTGGTGTCAGCCTCTCCTCGTGACGGTGTCGGTCTGGTGTCAGCCTCTCCTCGTGACGGTGTCGGTCTGGTGTCAGCCTCTCCTCATGACAGGGTCCGTCTGGTGTCAGCCTCGCTAGTGACGGTGTCAGTCTGGTGTCAGCCTCGCTAGTGACGGTGTCAGTCTGGTGTCAGCCTCTCCTCGTGACGGGGTTGGTCTGGTGTCAGCCTCTCCTCGTGACGGGGTCGGTCTGGTGTCAGCCTCTCCTCGTGACGGGGTTGGTCTGGTGTCAGCCTCTCCTCGTGACGGGGTCGGTCTGGTGTCAGCCTCGCTAGTGACGGTGTCAGTCTGGTGTCAGCCTCGCTAGTGACGGTGTCAGTCTGGTGTCAGCCTCTCCTCGTGACGGTGTCAGTCTGGTGTCAGCCTCTCCTCGTGACGGTGTCAGTCTGGTGTCAGCCTCGCTAGTGACGGTTTCAGTCTGGTGTCAGCCTCTCCTCGTGACGGTGTCCGTCTGGTGTCAGCCTCTCCTCGTGACGGTGTCAGTCTGGTGTCAGCCTCGCTAGTGACGGGGTCGGTCTGGTGTCAGCCTCTCCTCGTGACGGGGTCGGTCTGGTGTCAGCCTCTCCTCGTGACGGGGTCGGTCTGGTGTCAGCCTCTCCTCGTGACGGGGTCCGTCTGGTGTCAGCCTCTCCTCGTGACGGGGTTGGTCTGGTGTCAGCCTCTCCTCGTGACGGGGTCGGTCTGGTGTCAGCCTCGCTAGTGACGGTTTCAGTCTGGTGTCAGCCTCTCCTCGTGACGGTGTCAGTCTGGTGTCAGCCTCGCTAGTGACGGTGTCAGTCTGGTGTCAGCCTCGCTAGTGACGGTTTCAGTCTGGTGTCAGCCTCTCCTCGTGACGGTGTCAGTCTGGTGTCAGCCTCGCTAGTGACGGTTTCAGTCTGGTGTCAGCCTCTCCTCGTGACGGTGTCAGTCTGGTGTCAGCCTCTCCTCGTGACGGTGTCAGTCTGGTGTCAGCCTCGCTAGTGACGGTTTCAGTCTGGTGTCAGCCTCTCCTCGTGACGGTGTCAGTCTGGTGTCAGCCTCTCCTCGTGACGGTGTCAGTCTGGTGTCAGCCTCGCTAGTGACGGTGTCAGTCTGGTGTCAGCCTCGCTAGTGACGGTTTCAGTCTGGTGTCAGCCTCTCCTCGTGACGGTGTCAGTCTGGTGTCAGCCTCGCTAGTGACGGTTTCAGTCTGGTGTCAGCCTCTCCTCGTGACGGTGTCAGTCTGGTGTCAGCCTCGCTAGTGACGGTTTCAGTCTGGTGTCAGCCTCTCCTCGTGACGGTGTCAGTCTGGTGTCAGCCTCGCTAGTGACGGTTTCAGTCTGGTGTCAGCCTCTCCTCGTGACGGTGTCCGTCTGGTGTCAGCCTCGCTAGTGACGGGGTCGGTCTGGTGTCAGCCTCGCTAGTGACGGGGTCGGTCTGGTGTCAGCCTCGCTAGTGACGGGGTCGGTCTGGTGTCAGCCTCGCCTCGTGACGGTGTCGGTCTGTTGTCAGCCTCGCCTCGTGACGGTGTCGGTCTGGTGTCATCCTCGCTAGTGACGGTGTCGGTCTGGTGTCATCCTCGCCTCGTGACGGGGTCGGTCTGGTGTCAGCCTCGCTAGTGACGGTTTCAGTCTGGTGTCAGCCTCTCCTCGTGACGGTGTCAGTCTGGTGTCAGCCTCGCTAGTGACGGTGTCAGTCTGGTGTCAGCCTCGCTAGTGACGGTTTCAGTCTGGTGTCAGCCTCTCCTCGTGACGGTGTCAGTCTGGTGTCAGCCTCGCTAGTGACGGTTTCAGTCTGGTGTCAGCCTCTCCTCGTGACGGTGTCAGTCTGGTGTCAGCCTCTCCTCGTGACGGTGTCAGTCTGGTGTCAGCCTCGCTAGTGACGGTTTCAGTCTGGTGTCAGCCTCTCCTCGTGACGGTGTCAGTCTGGTGTCAGCCTCTCCTCGTGACGGTGTCAGTCTGGTGTCAGCCTCGCTAGTGACGGTGTCAGTCTGGTGTCAGCCTCGCTAGTGACGGTTTCAGTCTGGTGTCAGCCTCTCCTCGTGACGGTGTCAGTCTGGTGTCAGCCTCGCTAGTGACGGTTTCAGTCTGGTGTCAGCCTCTCCTCGTGACGGTGTCAGTCTGGTGTCAGCCTCGCTAGTGACGGTTTCAGTCTGGTGTCAGCCTCTCCTCGTGACGGTGTCAGTCTGGTGTCAGCCTCTCCTCGTGACGGTGTCAGTCTGGTGTCAGCCTCGCTAGTGACGGTTTCAGTCTGGTGTCAGCCTCTCCTCGTGACGGTGTCCGTCTGGTGTCAGCCTCGCTAGTGACGGGGTCGGTCTGGTGTCAGCCTCGCTAGTGACGGGGTCGGTCTGGTGTCAGCCTCGCTAGTGACGGGGTCGGTCTGGTGTCAGCCTCGCCTCGTGACGGTGTCGGTCTGGTGTCAGCCTCGCCTCGTGACGGTGTCGGTCTGGTGTCATCCTCGCTAGTGACGGTGTCGGTCTGGTGTCATCCTCGCCTCGTGACGGGGTCAGTCTGGTGTCAGCCTCTCCTCGTGACGGTGTCGGTCTGGTGTCAGCCTCTCCTCGTGACGGTGTCAGTCTGGTGTCAGCCTCGCTAGTGACGGTTTCAGTCTGTTGTCAGCCTCTCCTCGTGACGGTGTCCGTCTGGTGTCAGCCTCTCCTCGTGACGGTGTCAGTCTGGTGTCAGCCTCGCTAGTGACGGGGTCGGTCTGGTGTCAGCCTCTCCTCGTGACGGGGTCGGTCTGGTGTCAGCCTCTCCTCGTGACGGTGTCGGTCTGGTGTCAGCCTCTCCTCGTGACGGGGTCCGTCTGGTGTCAGCCTCTCCTCGTGACGGGGTCGGTCAGGTGTCAGCCTCTCCTCGTGACGGGGTCGGTCTGGTGTCAGCCTCGCCTCGTGACGGTGTCGGTCTGGTGTCATCCTCGCTAGTGACGGTGTCGGTCTGGTGTCATCCTCGCCTCGTGACGGGGTCGGTCTGGTGTCAGCCTCGCTAGTGACGGAGTCGGTCTGGTGTCAGCCTCTCCTCGTGACGGTGTCGGTCTGGTGTCAGCCTCTCCTCGTGACGGTGTCGGTCTGGTGTCAGCCTCTCCTCGTGACAGGGTCCGTCTGGTGTCAGCCTCGCTAGTGACGGTTTCGGTCAGGTGTCAGCCTCTCCTCGTGACGGTGTCAGTCTGGTGTCAGCCTCGCTAGTGACGGTGTCAGTCTGGTGTCAGCCTCGCTAGTGACGGTTTCAGTCTGGTGTCAGCCTCTCCTCGTGACGGTGTCCGTCTGGTGTCAGCCTCGCTAGTGACGGTGTCGGTCTGGTGTCATCCTCGCTAGTGACGGTGTCGGTCTGGTGTCAGCCTCTCCTCGTGACGGGGTCGGTTTGGTGTCAGCCTCTCCTCGTGACGGGGGTCGGTCTGGTGTCAGCCTCGCTAGTGACGGTTTCAGTCTGGTGTCAGCCTCTCCTCGTGACGGTGTCAGTCTGGTGTCAGCCTCTCCTCGTGACGGTGTCAGTCTGGTGTCAGCCTCGCTAGTGACGGTTTCAGTCTGGTGTCAGCCTCTCCTCGTGACGGTGTCCGTCTGGTGTCAGCCTCGCTAGTGACGGGGTCGGTCTGGTGTCAGCCTCGCTAGTGACGGGGTCGGTCTGGTGTCAGCCTCGCTAGTGACGGGGTCGGTCTGGTGTCAGCCTCTCCTCGTGACGGGGTCGGTCTGGTGTCAGCCTCTCCTCGTGACGGTGTCAGTCTGGTGTCAGCCTCGCTAGTGACGGGGTCGGTCTGGTGTCAGCCTCTCCTCGTGACGGGGTCGGTCTGGTGTCAGCCTCTCCTCGTGACGGTGTCAGTCTGGTGTCAGCCTCGCTAGTGACGGGGTCGGTCTGGTGTCAAACTCTCCTCGTGACGGGGTCGGTCTGGTGTCAGCCTCTCCTCGTGACGGTGTCAGTCTGGTGTCAGCCTCGCTAGTGACGGGGTCGGTCTGGTGTCAGCCTCTCCTCGTGACGGTGTCGGTCTGGTGTCAGCCTCTCCTCGTGACGGTGTCGGTCTGGTGTCAGCCTCTCCTCGTGACAGGGTCCGTCTGGTGTCAGCCTCGCTAGTGACGGTTTCGGTCTGGTTTCAGCCTCTCCTCGTGACGGTGTCAGTCTGGTGTCAGCCTCTCCTCGTGACAGGGTCCGTCTGGTGTCAGCCTCGCTAGTGACGGTTTCAGTCTGGTGTCAGCCTCTCCTCGTGACGGTGTCAGTCTGGTGTCAGCCTCGCTAGTGACGGTGTCAGTCTGGTGTCAGCCTCGCTAGTGACGGTGTCAGTCTGGTGTCAGCCTCTCCTCGTGACGGTGTCAGTCTGGTGTCAGCCTCGCTAGTGACGGGGTCGGTCTGGTGTCAGCCTCTCCTCGTGACGGGGTCGGTCTGGTGTCAGCCTCTCCTCGTGACGGTGTCGGTCTGGTGTCAGCCTCTCCTCGTGACGGGGTCCGTCTGGTGTCAGCCTCTCCTCGTGACGGGGTCGGTCTGGTGTCAGCCTCTCCTCGTGACGGGGTCGGTCTGGTGTCAGCCTCGCTAGTGACGGTTTCAGTCTGGTGTCAGCCTCTCCTCGTGACGGTGTCAGTCTGGTGTCAGCCTCGCTAGTGACGGTTTCAGTCTGGTGTCAGCCTCTCCTCGTGACGATGTCAGTCTGGTGTCAGCCTCGCTAGTGACGGTTTCAGTCTGGTGTCAGCCTCTCCTCGTGACGGTGTCAGTCTGGTGTCAGCCTCTCCTCGTGACGGTGTCAGTCTGGTGTCAGCCTCGCTAGTGACGGTTTCAGTCTGGTGTCAGCCTCTCCTCGTGACGGTGTCCGTCTGGTGTCAGCCTCGCTAGTGACGGGGTCGGTCTGGTGTCAGCCTCGCTAGTGACGGGGTCGGTCTGGTGTCAGCCTCGCCTCGTGACGGTGTCGGTCTGGTGTCATCCTCGCCTCGTGACGGTGTCGGTCTGGTGTCAGCCTCTCCTCGTGACGGTGTCGGTCTGGTGTCATCCTCTCCTCGTGACGGTGTCGGTCTGGTGTCAGCCTCTCCTCGTGACGGTGTCCGTCTGGTGTCAGCCTCTCCTCGTGACGGTGTCAGTCTGGTGTCAGCCTCGCTAGTGACGGTGTCAGTCTGGTGTCAGCCTCTCCTCGTGACGGTGTCAGTCTGGTGTCAGCCTCGCTAGTGACGGTTTCAGTCTGGTGTCAGCCTCTCCTCGTGACGGTGTCCGTCTGGTGTCAGCCTCGCTAGTGACGGGGTCGGTCTGGTGTCAGCCTCGCTAGTGACGGGGTCGGTCTGGTGTCAGCCTCGCTAGTGACGGGGTCGGTCTGGTGTCAGCCTCGCCTCGTGACGGTGTCGGTCTGTTGTCAGCCTCGCCTCGTGACGGTGTCGGTCTGGTGTCATCCTCGCTAGTGACGGTGTCGGTCTGGTGTCATCCTCGCCTCGTGACGGGGTCGGTCTGGTGTCAGCCTCGCTAGTGACGGTTTCAGTCTGGTGTCAGCCTCTCCTCGTGACGGTGTCAGTCTGGTGTCAGCCTCGCTAGTGACGGTGTCAGTCTGGTGTCAGCCTCGCTAGTGACGGTTTCAGTCTGGTGTCAGCCTCTCCTCGTGACGGTGTCAGTCTGGTGTCAGCCTCGCTAGTGACGGTTTCAGTCTGGTGTCAGCCTCTCCTCGTGACGGTGTCAGTCTGGTGTCAGCCTCTCCTCGTGACGGTGTCAGTCTGGTGTCAGCCTCGCTAGTGACGGTTTCAGTCTGGTGTCAGCCTCTCCTCGTGACGGTGTCAGTCTGGTGTCAGCCTCTCCTCGTGACGGTGTCAGTCTGGTGTCAGCCTCGCTAGTGACGGTGTCAGTCTGGTGTCAGCCTCGCTAGTGACGGTTTCAGTCTGGTGTCAGCCTCTCCTCGTGACGGTGTCAGTCTGGTGTCAGCCTCGCTAGTGACGGTTTCAGTCTGGTGTCAGCCTCTCCTCGTGACGGTGTCAGTCTGGTGTCAGCCTCGCTAGTGACGGTTTCAGTCTGGTGTCAGCCTCTCCTCGTGACGGTGTCAGTCTGGTGTCAGCCTCTCCTCGTGACGGTGTCAGTCTGGTGTCAGCCTCGCTAGTGACGGTTTCAGTCTGGTGTCAGCCTCTCCTCGTGACGGTGTCCGTCTGGTGTCAGCCTCGCTAGTGACGGGGTCGGTCTGGTGTCAGCCTCGCTAGTGACGGGGTCGGTCTGGTGTCAGCCTCGCCTCGTGACGGTGTCGGTCTGGTGTCAGCCTCGCCTCGTGACGGTGTCGGTCTGGTGTCATCCTCGCTAGTGACGGTGTCGGTCTGGTGTCATCCTCGCCTCGTGACGGGGTCAGTCTGGTGTCAGCCTCTCCTCGTGACGGTGTCGGTCTGGTGTCAGCCTCTCCTCGTGACGGTGTCAGTCTGGTGTCAGCCTCGCTAGTGACGGTTTCAGTCTGTTGTCAGCCTCTCCTCGTGACGGTGTCCGTCTGGTGTCAGCCTCTCCTCGTGACGGTGTCAGTCTGGTGTCAGCCTCGCTAGTGACGGGGTCGGTCTGGTGTCAGCCTCTCCTCGTGACGGGGTCGGTCTGGTGTCAGCCTCTCCTCGTGACGGTGTCGGTCTGGTGTCAGCCTCTCCTCGTGACGGGGTCCGTCTGGTGTCAGCCTCTCCTCGTGACGGGGTCGGTCAGGTGTCAGCCTCTCCTCGTGACGGGGTCGGTCTGGTGTCAGCCTCGCCTCGTGACGGTGTCGGTCTGGTGTCATCCTCGCTAGTGACGGTGTCGGTCTGGTGTCATCCTCGCCTCGTGACGGGGTCGGTCTGGTGTCAGCCTCGCTAGTGACGGAGTCGGTCTGGTGTCAGCCTCTCCTCGTGACGGTGTCGGTCTGGTGTCAGCCTCTCCTCGTGACGGTGTCGGTCTGGTGTCAGCCTCTCCTCGTGACAGGGTCCGTCTGGTGTCAGCCTCGCTAGTGACGGTTTCGGTCAGGTGTCAGCCTCTCCTCGTGACGGTGTCAGTCTGGTGTCAGCCTCGCTAGTGACGGTGTCAGTCTGGTGTCAGCCTCGCTAGTGACGGTTTCAGTCTGGTGTCAGCCTCTCCTCGTGACGGTGTCCGTCTGGTGTCAGCCTCGCTAGTGACGGTGTCGGTCTGGTGTCATCCTCGCTAGTGACGGTGTCGGTCTGGTGTCAGCCTCTCCTCGTGACGGGGTCGGTTTGGTGTCAGCCTCTCCTCGTGACGGGGGTCGGTCTGGTGTCAGCCTCGCTAGTGACGGTTTCAGTCTGGTGTCAGCCTCTCCTCGTGACGGTGTCAGTCTGGTGTCAGCCTCTCCTCGTGACGGTGTCAGTCTGGTGTCAGCCTCGCTAGTGACGGTTTCAGTCTGGTGTCAGCCTCTCCTCGTGACGGTGTCCGTCTGGTGTCAGCCTCGCTAGTGACGGGGTCGGTCTGGTGTCAGCCTCGCTAGTGACGGGGTCGGTCTGGTGTCAGCCTCGCTAGTGACGGGGTCGGTCTGGTGTCAGCCTCTCCTCGTGACGGGGTCGGTCTGGTGTCAGCCTCTCCTCGTGACGGTGTCAGTCTGGTGTCAGCCTCGCTAGTGACGGGGTCGGTCTGGTGTCAGCCTCTCCTCGTGACGGGGTCGGTCTGGTGTCAGCCTCTCCTCGTGACGGTGTCAGTCTGGTGTCAGCCTCGCTAGTGACGGGGTCGGTCTGGTGTCAGCCTCTCCTCGTGACGGGGTCGGTCTGGTGTCAGCCTCTCCTCGTGACGGTGTCAGTCTGGTGTCAGCCTCGCTAGTGACGGGGTCGGTCTGGTGTCAGCCTCTCCTCGTGACGGTGTCGGTCTGGTGTCAGCCTCTCCTCGTGACGGTGTCGGTCTGGTGTCAGCCTCTCCTCGTGACAGGGTCCGTCTGGTGTCAGCCTCGCTAGTGACGGTTTCGGTCTGGTTTCAGCCTCTCCTCGTGACGGTGTCAGTCTGGTGTCAGCCTCTCCTCGTGACAGGGTCCGTCTGGTGTCAGCCTCGCTAGTGACGGTTTCAGTCTGGTGTCAGCCTCTCCTCGTGACGGTGTCAATCTGGTGTCAGCCTCGCTAGTGACGGTGTCAGTCTGGTGTCAGCCTCGCTAGTGACGGTGTCAGTCTGGTGTCAGCCTCTCCTCGTGACGGTGTCAGTCTGGTGTCAGCCTCGCTAGTGACGGGGTCGGTCTGGTGTCAGCCTCTCCTCGTGACGGGGTCGGTCTGGTGTCAGCCTCTCCTCGTGACGGTGTCGGTCTGGTGTCAGCCTCTCCTCGTGACGGGGTCCGTCTGGTGTCAGCCTCTCCTCGTGACGGGGTCGGTCTGGTGTCAGCCTCTCCTCGTGACGGGGTCGGTCTGGTGTCAGCCTCGCTAGTGACGGTTTCAGTCTGGTGTCAGCCTCTCCTCGTGACGGTGTCAGTCTGGTGTCAGCCTCGCTAGTGACGGTTTCAGTCTGGTGTCAGCCTCTCCTCGTGACGATGTCAGTCTGGTGTCAGCCTCGCTAGTGACGGTTTCAGTCTGGTGTCAGCCTCTCCTCGTGACGGTGTCAGTCTGGTGTCAGCCTCTCCTCGTGACGGTGTCAGTCTGGTGTCAGCCTCGCTAGTGACGGTTTCAGTCTGGTGTCAGCCTCTCCTCGTGACGGTGTCCGTCTGGTGTCAGCCTCGCTAGTGACGGGGTCGGTCTGGTGTCAGCCTCGCTAGTGACGGGGTCGGTCTGGTGTCAGCCTCGCCTCGTGACGGTGTCGGTCTGGTGTCAGCCTCGCCTCGTGACGGTGTCGGTCTGGTGTCAGCCTCTCCTCGTGACGGTGTCGGTCTGGTGTCAGCCTCTCCTCGTGACGGTGTCGGTCTGGTGTCAGCCTCTCCTCGTGACGGTGTCCGTCTGGTGTCAGCCTCTCCTCGTGACGGTGTCAGTCTGGTGTCAGCCTCGCTAGTGACGGGGTCGGTCTGGTGTCAGCCTCTCCTCGTGACGGGGTCGGTCTGGTGTCAGCCTCTCCTCGTGACGGTGTCGGTCTGGTGTCAGCCTCTCCTCGTGACGGTGTCAGTCTGGTGTCAGCCTCGCTAGTGACGGTTTCAGTCTGGTGTCAGCCTCTCCTCGTGACGGTGTCAGTCTGGTGTCAGCCTCGCTAGTGACGGTGTCAGTCTGGTGTCAGCCTCGCTAGTGACGGTGTCAGTCTGGTGTCAGCCTCTCCTCGTGACGGTGTCAGTCTGGTGTCATCCTCTCCTCGTGACGGTGTCAGTCTGGTGTCAGCCTCGCTAGTGACGGTTTCAGTCTGGTGTCAGCCTCTCCTCGTGACGGTGTCCGTCTGGTGTCAGCCTCTCCTCGTGACGGTGTCAGTCTGGTGTCAGCCTCGCTAGTGACGGGGTCGGTCTGGTGTCAGCCTCTCCTCGTGACGGGGTCGGTCTGGTGTCAGCCTCTCCTCGTGACGGTGTCGGTCTGGTGTCAGCCTCTCCTCGTGACGGGGTCCGTCTGGTGTCAGCCTCTCCTCGTGACGGGGTCGGTCTGGTGTCAGCCTCTCCTCGTGACGGGGTCGGTCTGGTGTCAGCCTCGCTAGTGACGGTTTCAGTCTGGTGTCAGCCTCTCCTCGTGACGGTGTCAGTCTGGTGTCAGCCTCGCTAGTGACGGTTTCAGTCTGGTGTCAGCCTCTCCTCATGACGGTGTCAGTCTGGTGTCAGCCTCGCTAGTGACGGTTTCAGTCTGGTGTCAGCCTCTCCTCGTGACGGTGTCAGTCTGGTGTCAGCCTCTCCTCGTGACGGTGTCAGTCTGGTGTCAGCCTCGCTAGTGACGGTTTCAGTCTGGTGTCAGCCTCTCCTCGTGACGGTGTCCGTCTGGTGTCAGCCTCGCTAGTGACGGGGTCGGTCTGGTGTCAGCCTCGCTAGTGACGGGGTCGGTCTGGTGTCAGCCTCGCCTCGTGACGGTGTCGGTCTGGTGTCAGCCTCGCCTCGTGACGGTGTCGGTCTGGTGTCAGCCTCTCCTCGTGACGGTGTCGGTCTGGTGTCAGCCTCTCCTCGTGACGGTGTCGGTCTGGTGTCAGCCTCTCCTCGTGACGGTGTCCGTCTGGTGTCAGCCTCTCCTCGTGACGGTGTCAGTCTGGTGTCAGCCTCGCTAGTGACGGGGTCGGTCTGGTGTCAGCCTCTCCTCGTGACGGGGTCGGTCTGGTGTCAGCCTCTCCTCGTGACGGTGTCGGTCTGGTGTCAGCCTCTCCTCGTGACGGGGTCCGTCTGGTGCCAGCCTCTCCTCGTGACGGGGTCCGTCTGGTGTCAGCCTCGCCTCGTGACGGTGTCGGTCTGGTGTCATCCTCGCTAGTGACGGTGTCGGTCTGGTGTCATCCTCGCCTCGTGACGGGGTCAGTCTGGTGTCAGCCTCTCCTCGTGACGGTGTCGGTCTGGTGTCAGCCTCTCCTCGTGACGGTGTCAGTCTGGTGTCAGCCTCGCTAGTGACGGTTTCAGTCTGTTGTCAGCCTCTCCTCGTGACGGTGTCCGTCTGGTGTCAGCCTCTCCTCGTGACGATGTCAGTCTGGTGTCAGCCTCGCTAGTGACGGGGTCGGTCTGGTGTCAGCCTCTCCTCGTGACGGGGTCGGTCTGGTGTCAGCCTCTCCTCGTGACGGGGTCCGTCTGGTGTCAGCCTCTCCTCGTGACGGGGTCGGTCTGGTGTCAGCCTCTCCTCGTGACGGGGTCGGTCTGGTGTCAGCCTCGCCTCGTGACGGTGTCGGTCTGGTGTCATCCTCGCTAGTGACGGTGTCGGTCTGGTGTCATCCTCGCCTCGTGACGGGGTCGGTCTGGTGTCAGCCTCGCTAGTGACGGAGTCGGTCTGGTGTCAGCCTCTCCTCGTGACGGTGTCGGTCTGGTGTCAGCCTCTCCTCGTGACGGTGTCGGTCTGGTGTCAGCCTCTCCTCGTGACAGGGTCCGTCTGGTGTCAGCCTCGCTAGTGACGGTTTCGGTCTGGTGTCAGCCTCTCCTCGTGACGGTGTCAGTCTGGTGTCAGCCTCGCTAGTGACGGTGTCAGTCTGGTGTCAGCCTCGCTAGTGACGGTGTCAGTCTGGTGTCAGCCTCGCTAGTGACGGTGTCAGTCTGGTGTCAGCCTCTCCTCGTGACGGTGTCAGTCTGGTGTCAGCCTCTCCTCGTGACGGTGTCAGTCTGGTGTCAGCCTCGCTAGTGACGGTTTCAGTCTGGTGTCAGCCTCTCCTCATGACGGTGTCAGTCTGGTGTCAGCCTCGCTAGTGACGGTATCAGTCTGGTGTCAGCCTCTCCTCGTGACGGTGTCCGTCTGGTGTCAGCCTCTCCTCGTGACGGTGTCAGTCTGGTGTCAGCCTCGCTAGTGACGGTTTCAGTCTGGTGTCAGCCTCTCCTCGTGACGGTGTCAGTCTGGTGTCAGCCTCTCCTCGTGACGGTGTCAGTCTGGTGTCAGCCTCGCTAGTGACGGTTTCAGTCTGGTGTCAGCCTCTCCTCGTGACGGCGTCCGTCTGGTGTCAGCCTCGCTAGTGACGGGGTCGGTCTGGTGTCAGCCTCGCTAGTGACGGGGTCGGTCTGGTGTCAGCCTCGCTAGTGACGGGGTCGGTCTGGTGTCAGCCTCGCTAGTGACGGTGTCAGTCTGGTGTCAGCCTCGCTAGTGACGGTGTCAGTCTGGTGTCAGCCTCTCCTCGTGACGGTGTCAGTCTGGTGTCAGCCTCTCCTCGTGACGGTGTCAGTCTGGTGTCAGCCTCGCTAGTGACGGTTTCAGTCTGGTGTCAGCCTCTCCTCGTGACGGTGTCCGTCTGGTGTCAGCCTCTCCTCGTGACGGTGTCAGTCTGGTGTCAGCCTCGCTAGTGACGGGGTCGGTCTGGTGTCAGCCTCTCCTCGTGACGGGGTCGGTCTGGTGTCAGCCTCTCCTCGTGACGGTGTCAGTCTGGTGTCAGCCTCTCCTCGTGACGGTGTCAGTCTGGTTTCAGCCTCGCTAGTGACGGGGTCGGTCTGGTGTCAGCCTCTCCTCGTGACGGGGTCGGTCTGGTTTCAGCCTCTCCTCGTGACGGTGTCGGTCTGGTTTCAGCCTCGCTAGTGACGGTTTCAGTCTGGTGTCAGCCTCTCCT